>NW_008751857.1:878197-880295 GCF_000715545.1 Opisthorchis viverrini | reverse complement strand
TGGCAGCGAAGTATGAAAGCCATTACCAGCAAACTCAGCTGCGCTGGTCACTGCCGTCTTCCTGGATGGGGACCCCGTGACGGGCACCATCAATGGCTAGAGACATTATCAGACATGGCCCAGTCGCGCCCTCAACGGCGCTCATGCATCAAAGCTATTGCCTTCAATGCATAGCTCCTTTTCCACCCCCCTCCGCTTGACAACCCACTGACAGTGCTGGATTTATGCGCCAATTTACCAGCTAGCGCGTGCAATGCGCAGCTACCTACCCCGTCCCCCAAATTATCGGTGAACGAAACTGCGGCAGCTACAACCAGTGTACGACGAGTACGCGGTTCTTACAGCTGACACTGACGATGATGATGATCCCATATCTCTAATTGGCAGGGTTGATACCACATCTAGTAATACCCTCAAGATTGTCCCTATTGTCTCTAGTAGGACTGACGATGATGATGATCCCATATCTCTAATTGGCAGGGTTGATACCACATCTAGTAATACCCTCAAGATTGTCCCTATTGTCTTCTAGTAGGAACCAAATGATCTTGAATGAGATTCCGCCGCAAAGAGACTGGGCCTTGTCAAGGAGCCACAGTTTGTGTACTTGTATGACTTAGTTATATGTACTGAGGGAGTAAGCTTTTCACTAGTGGATGGAGTCATGAGAAGCATTGCTTCAGTCTCCAGACTTGGATTTGGGTAACGCACGGCGATGTTTGACTAAAAAATCGGTAGCACTATGGTAGTTTGTCAGCACCGATAGGTGCTATAGGCAATGTTCGGGCATCCGAACAAAATTGCTCTCCAGTCCACATGTGACATCCCTGACAGTATCCCAGCCTACGAACTTCGCAAACGAAAATACCGTCGTTCCACATCGGCCGTTCCGTGGTGCCCTCGACCGGGTAGTCGCACATGCATACAAGGCGGATAAACATGTTGCATCGAAAGCGTCATTGCACCTTCTATATGGGTTCTCGGCTAGTCATTTTACCCCTACAGTGTATCATAAACCATGGTAGGTTAGTTTAACTTTCAATGGAGAAAAAAGAGGCAGCCACGTGCACAGAGCTAACACGGAAAATCCCACGAACGTCGAGCTGAAGCCTTCGTGGCGGGGCGAAAAGCGCCAGGCCAAAATGCTCGGCTCTGAATGGCTCAAATTCTGGCCAATTAAGACCGACCAGAGACATCCTTCCAGTCGATGTTCGGTATTTTGAGTGACTCGCATCCAGAAACCTCACCGCTAAGACGTTGTTAGTCCGACCACTGATTCATTTTTATTGTAATGGCCCAGGGAGTCAGTGTCGTCCGTCGGTCTTTCCTCGGGGCAGTGCGGTCTCCCAACTTCGTTCTGATGCATGCGGCTCTGTCTACCTCCAGTTCGGAGGTGTGTCCTGATTCTCCAGTGTTCATTGCGGCATTATTCCACTGGTGAACCACAGTTAAAAGTACGAGAGTGGTTCGCTTGATGCAGCTGCGCAACAGGTCCAGTGAAAACTTACTTCTCCCTTTCAATTAACTTGAAAAGGATTGGAACCGACCGAGAAGTCACGGATTCACAGATTGATACACAGGATCGAGGCTTTTGCCCAAGTTTCCCGGGTCGGTTTTGTTCTTGTCGGTCAGTGGCTGTCGTTCACCTGAAAGGCACAAGTGAAAAAGGGTGTAGCACTGCTCTTTATGTTCTCAGCGCGGGGCAGTATGCTCACCAGCGCGAGGATTCGCATAAATAAATGTCTAATAGTGCTTTAAATTGGGTTCGAGAAGGAGCGTGTACAACCGTCGGAGGAAGGTCGTTCCACGCAGCTACTACCCGAAATGAAAAAACGTTTTGTCTAATGAATGTGTGTGCCCTGAGCTTGAAAATATTCTTACTATGTCCTCGCCGGTTGTTTGCTGGGTCAACGGTGAAAAACCTGTTTGCCAAGCTTTGTTCAAACAGGGCGTAAGTAAGAAGTACGTCCCCTCGGAGGCGACGGTACTCCAGGGGAAAGAGATCAAGCGTCGCGAGACGCGTTTCGTAGTCCACGGATTTGAGCCCGGCGACTATTCTCGTGGCGGCCCACTGGACACGCTCAATGAGGGTAACGTC
>NW_008751857.1:853682-875571 GCF_000715545.1 Opisthorchis viverrini | reverse complement strand
CTTTCGCCTTTCTGGATCCTTGGGCGTTTTGGCGCGGTTTAACCGGAAGAGTGTCTCGAGGCCATGAGCGCTGGGTGGCGGTACCAAGAAGTAATGATTTTGGTGGTGCTCCCAAGAGGTTCGTTTTCGCGGAGGACTGCACCTTGAAGCCAGCCAGCAGTTTTCTAATATGGCGAGTTTTATGTGGCTTTTTTGGCTGCAGTCGCTCTTCGTGTTTGTTTGTGTGCACACCCGATCCGCCAGCGATCAACGTGGACAACTGGATGGCTTTGGGTGTCGGGGCTTGATGAACAATCGATTTTAGCTGATGGCTTTGGGTGTCGGGGCTTGATGAACAATCGGTAGATTTTAGCTGAGAATTGTTGGCCTGATGGGGCTTTTATGGCAAAAGCGAAACGTTTTCCAATTAAAAACTACCCATCTTTCACCAAACCCTTCTTAAACAACAATTTATCTTTTATCTTTTTAGACTCGCACATATATAATGTTATAGTACCATCGTTGGGGCTTAGAGCGTTGGGCTATAAAGTAACACATGCGATTTCTGGCTCGCCATAATTCTCTGCAGTCCCCATATTCGGTGGGATTTACCACTTTTTCGTTTAATAGGGTTCCAAGATCAGCTCTAATATAAAGCCCTCGTGTTCAGTGACCAGCATGCCCGTTGGAGGGTGGCTAACCGTCTTATAATGTCACTGAGTTTCTCAAATGCTCCAATCGATCCACAAATATATCTTGTGTTTTGACTGTGAAAAGACTGCGTGTACAAAATTCAAACAAAAATCCACACGTTCTTCCCCCATACCCTGTTTTTCGCCATAAGACAGAAGATTCTTTTTACTTCACGAATATAGAAACTGGAGGTAGGAAAACGGAGTGTGTTACATATCACTTAGAGAGTCTTCTATTCGCTGGAAGCCCAATTATTTCCTTTGCTTTGTGTGTCTTACACAAGCCCATCTCCCTCCAATTGTCGTACGGCTTAGCCATACTCAGTTTCATGAATCGGCCTTCCCTCGTTACAAACACTGTTGTGTTTCACGACTGCTGCCAGTGCAGCAATGCGGTAATCACCGTACAGCTGTTGTCACTGTACTAGCCTCTATGGTCATTTACGCAAGAACTTCATTTCCAGGGCGATATATTTCAATCTCCGAAATATTTTCCGGCTATCAATGTGTTTTGTAACGCCAGGACCCAGTCATAGATACATGGCAAACGTAGTGTGATGAAAATGTTTGAAACTCTATTCATTGCTCCGTTCATTATTCTCTCGTTCTAATATTCCAAGTTCTGTATATACACACCAGTTTGAATACATACGTGCTGCTTGTTATTTCGTTTGCTTATACCAATGTACACTGAACTTAGTTCCCACATTTTGGCGTCGCGATTGGAACAATTCATCATGCCCGCCGAAGTGGAATCATTGCATGTTATTTCAACTTAGCGAGATATAGAGGATTATTTCGAACGGTTTGTCATACGGTGTCTTTCAAGACCCGATATGGGTAATAGGAAACTCACGGCATATCTTCTACATTTTGTTGGCAAGGGGCCGTATATATTGCTCAAGAATTTAGCGTTTCCTGAACCTCCTATCGATATTTTTTACAGTGCATCAAAGAAAGAAGTTCTACAACACTTCAAATCGACTAACTTGGTAGCAGCCGAAAGAGCTTGGTTCAGTATGTTGACCCGCTCCCATTCTCAGTCGGTTCGCGATTTTGTATTGAAGTTACAGACACTGGCAGCAAAATGTGACTAGGGTGCCCGATGAGAAGGTGAACTATGTCCTGCACTCATTGCCGGTATCCAATTCCCCGAACCACAACGGAAGCTGCTACGGACCAGATCGAAATTTTCAAACTATTCTTTAAATATGTGAGCGGAATGAAGATGTGAAGCACGCAACGAGGACTGTTGAAGCAGTGTTGTTAAATAACTCCAAAAGAAATATTTCAAGGAGGCGAATAGACAACAAATTTAAGCCTCGAACAAATTTCTGCGTTCCAAATTCATCAACACGTCGCTTCACAGATCGTTATTCTAATTCAGTGGTTCAAAAGTCCGGCAAACGTAAATATCGTGGATGAAATCACTGCAGATATTCACTTGCCTTTACAGACAATTCATTTTAGCCCGCAGAAATATGCGACGCATTCAACTTGTGTGTAAGTTTAAAAAGTATATCACTTAACTCCTGATCCAAATGCTGACATTTTCTGAAGACACCTAGACTCTTTCTCCATCTTTTGGCCCGAATATTTATCACATTTTCTGAAAGCTTGATATCCGCTTCCGGTCAAAAACATCACTTTTGTTGGCGCCGGTAGTGTTGGGTTCAGTATTCTACCCACATATCTAACTGTATTCTGTGGTGTTTTGTACCTTCCTTTTACTTGCATTATAACATAACGTTTTTTAACCATTGCGTAACCTTTTTGTTTGAATGCGGAAAATCAGAAGAAACGCGCGCTTGTAAATTTTCACGCAGTGCAGTCTTGGTCATGGCTGCTGGCTACTTGCAAACCCAAAGTATTTTCCCCGAAGCTATAGGGTTTTCCAAGTCGCGACTTTAACGGGGAGTTAGTCCAATCCATTTGCACCTTCCGATGATATATCGGTCTCAGCATTTCTTTTAGGTGAGCGAAATTTAAAGGTCACGGACCATCACCGATTCGCATTTTGTTACCGGTTTACGCGACATAAAACACGAAAACGCGATTTAACATATTTCGAAGTTCTTCGCCGTTTGTTAGGAATAAAAAACTTTTGTAGAATGTCCGATGCAAATTTCACCTTGGAAGACCGGTGTTTGACGTTGGTTTGCTTCACGCTCCTGAGATTTAACAAACACGATTATGATCGCAAAATATATTTTTTAGCCGAACCTGGTGAAAACCATTTTCCCGTGGACCTTAACTTCCATGAAGTGAAGCACTGTTAGACAACAGCGTTAACTTTTTGCAGTGGCAACGCGAGGGCCATTTCTGTTAGCCATCCCCCTGCCCAGATATGCATGACCCTTCGTAATTAGGACGGGGCCACAAGAAAGCTCTAGGTATCATTCCTATTATGAATATGGCGCTCTATAGGTGGTGACCACCATAAAGCTGTCGTCATGAGAACCGTTGCCATTGTAACTGCTGGGCTCGCGTCTATGTGCGACGTTGATTAAGAGACCTCACCTATGCGCAGTGACATAGTCCATTGACCAACGAGGGTCTTTCATACCCATAACCATACGGGATGCCGCTTATCTTTGCGACCTGTGGTAAACACCAGGCAAGTATTTATGAGGGCTGATAAAAATGAGGCCGCACCCATGTGTGATATCTTAATATAACGGCCAACGACGGCCCGTCATACTCGTAACTGTGTTCGATATCACCTACCTTGACGACTTATCGTAATGGCAAGGCCTGTGTCTATGTGCAACGCTGAGTATGAGGCTTCAACTATGCCCAGTAGCCCAGTCCATCGTTCAACGACGGGCTCTCATACTCATAACTATACTTGATGTCACCTGCCGAGGCTATTTATAGCAACTACCGGGCCCGTGCACATGCTGATAGCTGACTATAATATCCCAACTGTACATAGTAGACTAAACAAACGGCAAACAACTGTCCTTCATATCCATACATCGTCCACCTGCCAACACCCCATGTCTGAAAAAAACACAACTACCTTTAACAAACCATTTTACACTTTATTGGCTGCATCGGTACAAATATAATGTGGTCAATCCAGTTCTCAGCTTTTTACTCGATACGGTGTCCGAAAAAAAGTATAATCAATTACGACTCGTGCACACTCTCCGCGATATTCAAAACATACGTAAACGAGGTTGCGGTGGCCAACTCACCGATTGCTTAACAAACCCCTCCCTCAATTACTCCTGTCGGCGTCCGCGCGAAGTCTGGAGATTTATTGCTATAAAAGTGAACGCACTACTTGCTGAATTAGTCCAATAGGTGATAACGAGGGAGCCGTTTGTACATCAGTGACTCGATAGCGGGATTGGGCAACCACATGCATTATTTGGCGCGGCGAAGTTAAAGCCAAAGAGGGGTTTTCTTGTCGGTCGTAAGATCAGCTGGTGTAGGCTTGCGCCGTAGGACTCAAGGGCCACAAACGTGCATCCATGGATTCAGCTGAAGCAAAGATTTAGCGGATAGGCGGGTGCTTGGTCTCAACCTAATCAGCAATTAAACTTACAAGGAGCACCTTTCTGAGCTTTGTCGAACTCATTTTTCATGTCGAAGTATTGCAAGCCATCTTTAATTCTGAAATCATGCCGAATTTTTCCGAATGAATGGGGTAGTAAGATATCCAAACATAGTGCAATCCAACTATCCCGGATAATGATAACGATCTAGATACAGACTGCAAGGGTAGTGGAAATCCTCGGTGCGCAATCGAAAAATCGCTATGTAACTGTCGCCTTACAGATTTTTGGACACCGACTCACGCGAGCTGTAGTTTTGAGGTAACTGTTGTCAAACACCTGCAAAAGCCTTGGTTCCGCTTCCCAAAGAGGGCAAGCCTCACAGCCATGCAACAAAACAGCCCATACTGTGGCCTGATGTGTATTCACGGATGTATCGCCTTGACGCCATAAGTGTTTTAACTTAGCAAACGCGACACGAGCATTACAGATTCGTGCATTGTCCTCATCTGCCACACTACAATCAAAGCTAAAACAACTTCGAGTGTATGTAAAACGCTGCACCATTACCTCTTCACCGAATCAGAAAAACACCTGCGACCTTATCTACTCATAATCCGTCTTCTGTTATGAAGGAAGGGAAAGCTGATTCCGGTTTGAGCTTTTCCTGTTTGTGGCATACATCTCGAGCAATCGCCCTATGAACCAAAATATCCATTGATAGGGAGGAAGATGCTACGGTACTCACCATATACACGTGGCGTGACGCCTCAGACACAACTGGTCGTGCAAAGCTCCACGCTTTCCTTGGGATTTAACGGCTCTATTCTGAGAGCAGCTCATCGTACGAACATGCAACACGCATGTCTATGCATGTTCCAAGCTACCTAAGTTGCGCACAATCTAACCAATGTGCGTCCCTCATACTCACATATGTCCTCAACAGTTCGCATCAACCGCATACCTATTATCTGCACGTAAATATCGATTGCCGTTTTCGAAATCTGGCAGTGTCGCCTCACGTAAGTAGCTAGGAATCGTAACAAATTTTGACCGTCTATTATTTCGGGAGACCTTTCAGATACTTTCCATTTTAGGTCCCCAATGTAGATATGGCTCTTTTATAACTTCGTTTGAATGGTAGCAATGAAGCACCTTGAACTTTCGATAGACCCAAGAATATTCCAACTGAAATGGCCACCATAAACGGCACATCCATGATGTTCATCTACGGGGCTGTCCACGAACCAAAATACAGCGTCGCGATGACGGTACCACGACTACTAGACACAGTCTGAGGGCCTTTCCATAGTTCACCATATCTCCAATATTTCCCAAACGAGCGTGTTACCCAGAAGACCGTCTCAGTCCTTTTAATTTGTGCAAGGACTTGAACGCAGTGGCCATCTTATTGTGCCATCTGCTTGTTCTGCCCACGAACTCGATAGCTCATCCAACTGCACTATTGTTGACTTGGTATATCGAGGAAGTAAAAACCTTGCCTTAATCCAGATATAACGTACGCTGACCATCATTAAAAACAAAAACTTACTAGCTACGACGAATTCCTTGGGATCGGCGGGACGCTTGCCGCAACCATAGGACAATTTTTTACATACAGGTGGCAAATGGCCAACCAAATTTGAGTTAGCGCGGAAGTTGTAGGCATGATTATTGTCCCAGTCGTTTTGAGATTATTTTCAGATCCAGTGTGTAAGAAAACAAACGATGAAACAATCTTTTCCTCAGAATTTTACACAGTTTTCTTAGAAACAACTGGCGAAGTTGCCGGTAGCCATAAAAATACGAATTCCGCGCCTTAGTGGACGCTGATTTTGTTTAAACAACTTAAAACGGCTGTCGCGTACGGAGATCTTAAGCGCTCAAATAATTACAATCAAACGCTAAAGCTTTATGTTAAAGTTTTCCTTCTTCGAGCCACGGTTTTAGAGATATTTTGGGTGTGCCTCTAAGACGCGGCGTTGGTCACGCGCTTCGACTCCCTTTTCTGATCTCGCTTGCGCTAACTGCAGTCATTTGCCGGTCTCATGTGCTAACTTTGGTGTCACAACATTTCAGGCCGTCTTCTGAATCATTAATAAATGAGTATTGCTCAGAAGAAGACTCCTGGACGACAATGATTGAATTATTGTTTATTCCTTGACCTGAGCCAACGACGAACCATTTTAAAGATAACAAGTATTAGTGAGTCTATCCCATTAGACTTATTCAACATTGTATTCACAGTTCAGCGTTATTACTTTATTCTTTGCTGCACACTCCTGGTGAATAGCGTATTGGATACCCAGACCACTACAATTCCACCCCGATGTGGTGATATTGCCCACAGATGTTATTGTCCGTGATATCGCTGGACATTCTGTACATATAGTAGGTAGTTGCACAATTCCTGTGGGATGCTCGAAGGAACCCTTTTCGATTGTAATTTTTTAGTTTCACCCTCCGGACTGTCCCTTATCGTACTCAAAGTTATGCACTCACCGCAAACGAGTATCACCGTACTGACTTCTGTGAATCAGAATGATTCTCAAATGTTCTAAGGCTTCGGATGGCATGCAAATACCCGAGGTGAAATTCGAAGCTTCGGAAGATCCCTTATATCATAAAAGACGAATTACTCTATTTGGCTTGCGGGAACCACTCCATCAAGCATTTAATTCATTGTGGGCGAAAGGAATACCGACTCCTGTCAAACCATCGCATTGAGTAACTCCGATAGTTACCCAACTCAAGGCTGACGGTATTACTCCGAGAATTTGTGGGGATTACCAGCTAATGATAAATGCGCGGTTACTACAACTTACATGCACTACAGTGATGCCCAAAAATGTGCAAGTTCAAGTATTTTTCAAAAATTTATCTTAAAGACGTCTATCTTTAGATACCACTGAATGAAGCCCTTAGTAATATTGCCATGATCAACACACTTTTTGTGTTATCCTGATAAAATTTCCTTCCCTTTTGTCTGAGTGTCTCACCAGCTGTATTATAACGGGTTATGAATACATCTACGAACGATTTGGAGGGCTGTGGGGGACATCAATATGATTTCATTGTGCACGCTGCTAATAAAGCTATCCATGGTATGCGTCTGTTCTCCTTATCAAGTCGATTTTCTGAGCTCACTGTAGTCGTTCACACTGATAAATGTACCTTTTGCGTTCTAGCATTCTAATGCCTTGGCTAGAGTTTGAATGGCAGTGCTTTAAAACCCGATACTTCGTTTGTGTCCTCTAGTAAACGTGCCATCACCAGCCACTCTACAAAAACTCCTTTTGTTCTAGAGGCACTTCAGCAGAACTCGCGCTTTATTCCTGATTTTGCTGTACATGCATGTTGCTTGTTCGATGTCATGCCTGCCAATCAGTTTTCTTGGTCCTATAACCACGCAAAGACGTTGCTTGCATTGCTTGTTCATCGTCAAAGTTCGGCTGTTCTGAAACCATTTTCCGCCACTCATCTTTTGGCCATCATTACTGAGGCTTTACCCACCGAAATAGGACCAATCCTTGATCAGTGTGGCAGACCACCAACATTCAAAAGCCGGACGTGGATAACCTCAGGCTCAACAAGAGGCGCTTGGGGTATGTTAGGCTCGTAAGTAAGTATCCTCTTATATCAAGCTTTTCCACTGCTACTGATCACAATGCTTGTATCATCCAGCAAAATCTCTAGCGAAGTTATCTACCGCTTAGATATAACAGTGAATTATTGCACTGAGTTCGTAAGCCTACACGATTGTCCATCGTAGTGCGTAAATGATTCACCCTGCCGATTTCTTGTCTAGCAGTTCATCATGCCGCTCCGATTCAAACAATTTAGGTTGGTCATCGATTCAGCCATTATCAGTCGAGTGGGGTGCGTTTGTTGCTGCTCCCATTTTTCTGCACTATGTCGTGACCTGATGCAGCAATAGCAATGTTGCTTTCCTGCATTTTACTGTTGCTGCGAAAGTTTGTTCATTACGTCGGAAGGGGCGTTGTGTTTCGGGGATAGGGGTGTCATTCCACCACCCAGTGGGCGGCTCTTGTGGCAGATTTCCACTCTGGTCATCTGGTGTTGATAAAATGAAATCTTCTGCACGTTTTTGATGCCAGAAGCCTGAACTGGGTGCTGACAGTGTTAAATGTGTGCACTCCATAATAATAATAATAATAATGTATGTTCCCAAATTGTGGGTGGCATACCGTCTGGCATGATCATGCGTTTACAGTCAGGCTGGGGTATGATAGGGGGATTTGCGGGTAGTGGGGATTGTGCGAAAAGGGGACAATGTCATAAACAGTGGGAAGCACTCGATTAAATAATAATATGTTTCTTTTGCAACTTGTAGGGAACAGTAGGCATGAGGTCCGACTAATTCAAATACTCAGGCAGTTGACATGAATTAAAACTGGAAAAACATTGCTGGCCATGAATGACCTTGGGCGGTTGGGTAAATGGCCGGAGTCATAACGAGCAAAAGTGAAGGTGGAGATGGGATAATTCGAATTGGGAGAACACGGCAAGTTTGGTCTCCAAAAATGGTGAAATCTGAGAACAAGCAGACTCACTGGTTGCACTGTTGTTATGAAGTCAGTTGAAGGGGTTAGGTAGCCAGCTACTTGTGAAACATTTCAACGAGTTCATGGTGACTGCTGCGTCTTTTTCTCGGTGACTACTAGGTTTTAATGGTTATTGACATATATTCAAGTTGGTCCAAAGTTTTTCCAACTACCTCTCTAAGTGCTGAATCCACACATCAGGGATTGAGGAATGAATTCCATCATGAAGGCGCACCAATTATTTTAGTCACTGAAAACTGCATACACCTCACCGCGCAATCCCTCGAGGAATGGTTGAAAGATATTGATTGGCGGCATCTGATTACTGCCCCTCAACATCTCAGTCGAATGGACTTGTTCAGAATTCGTCCGAACACTGAAGCTGCCACTACCTCATTCTCTCCCATTTCTTTTGTGGAATGAGACCATAGAATCGATAATTTTCTAAACTGTTCATTCCGTTACTGGAAATTGTCCCGCGTTTCCTTTAAATCTCGCTCCTTGTGTACACGTCTTTAACGCCGCTCAGTATTCGCAAAATGGAATTGATTTCTCGAAAGCAACGTTATTTTAAGGCTTGCCCCTCCACAGCGTAGAATTTCCACGTATAATGTGTATGTTCCTGTATTATTGAGAGATATTTACTGCGGCGATTTGTTTAAGCAAGCGAATCTTCCAGGTCAATTGACATCACCGACTGTGAATACTTTGCCTAATGTAATGAAAAATCGCGAATTGTGACAAAAATTGACTCACTTACAATGGACCAAACTTTCGAATGGTTTTCCAGCCGGAATAATTCTTCGAACATCTTAGAATATATGTGCCCTTTGGAGATGCAAAATATGCATATTCGTGCAAACAACCCTTGGTCGATAATTCCTGTAGCCAGTGAAAAATCCGTAGTCCACGTCCAGTATTTGCAAAATGTCGTGCACATTTGACTGCAGAAGGCAGTGTTTTCACCATAGGTTTCTAATTATTCTAGGAAGACCCCAACGTTCATCGATTAGCAACATGAAACCTACATCGATCAAGCCGGACAGCTGAGTGAACCTGGCTGACGCACATGACTAACATGCTGCACGGTTACACGATGCCTGAGCGCACCCACCCACCTGCACCGGAGAAAAGGCTCAAAATTGATGTCATGAAATGTTCAGGTATATTGGCCGTTTTCGAGTGCACATATGTCCTTCTGGGAGGCGCACGATCTTCTTCGTGAGGAGTGTTCATTTGGAAGTCGACGTCCTGAAATGAGAGGAAGATCTAACTTAGGTTATCGGAATATCACAGCCGATGGGTCACATGAAATCATCTTCGTCTCTTTCATCTAGCTGGCACTCTACAGAGTTAGTCGTAGTTGTCAGACATTGACTCAAGGCTGTCGAGTAGTTCCTCTCTGGACCCGAAAACATGGACGCACACAGACTTCCGGGACACAATGTGCTTCGGTCCAGGTCAACATCATAAGACGCCCTCTTTGTGGACCGGGTAGCAAGCATACCTCTGCGTTTTTTTGATGCGCCCGGAGCTGAGAACCAAAAGTAATTTATTTTCATATGGATTCTCCTTTGGGACAAGCCTGAAGAGCACCATCATACAGTGGGCAAAGTTTACCGTCACAACAGTCGGCGTGATATGACACGCAATCCGCTGCACACCAGAGGTCACTGGTAGTAGTCGGCCGGTCACAGAGCACAAAACCCCAAGTCAGCATTTCCAAACGCCATCTGGGTTGAGGTGCAGTATCCTCGACCACCAACTTCAGGTCGTCGGTTGCAGAATTTGAGGCTTGACGCAGCGGTCTTGGAGCATCTGGGTGTTTGCACCACAAACTATAAGTTAGTTTACGTAGCTCGACCTCACCTTGCTTGTTCCAACACCTTCATACGGCAGCCGCGGCGGTCGCGGACCCAAGTGCCTCAAAACGAGAGAGCGTGCATAAGTCGTCATTCGACAGACCAAGTTTAGAACGTAGGCGTCACCCTCCAGGAGTTGCCGCCTGTCGCAATGGTACGGCGTATGCATCTCGAACTTTTGCATGAGCTACTCGACGTGCCGGGACACCTTTTGAATGGCAAGCTCCAACGTGTCGGAGTGGTGCACCCGATATTTGAGGCGGCCGTTTGCATTCTCCAATCGGTTGTTGGTCAAATTACCGAAGTGAACCATTCCAAACTGTGCGTGTATGGTCCATTTTCGGATGATGTGCAACCACCGAGCACACTGAGGAGAATCATACCGAAAGGCGTTATCATAATGATTACTTGATGCTCATTTGGGGCATGGATTCCAGTCACCACCCGGTTTTACACACTTGTAACCTTACTGAGTCGGTGGTTTAATCCACCGTATTCATAAGGATAGACCTTGTTTGTGTCTAGCGTCAGAGATACAACGCGCATCAGCAAATTGAAAAACCGACCATCACCACACCACCAGATCTCATCCACCTACGCGGAATGCCAATGTGTTGAAGAAACACGCCTCAGATATTTCAGCGCCACACCGCCCATATCATCCGAGCATAAGATTTCACCCGTTAACACTCAGGTGAGTTCTTGATCACAAGTTCCGAAAAACGCTACATGTACTTACCCACGATGGCAAATCGGGGATTGGCCTGATACGCATAGGGATAACATACCATAATGGCTCGGAGTTTCGACCGACATTTCACTGTGCGCGTGACGCAGTCTCTTCCGTAAGGTGGAAGCATGCTTTGCTGTGACGTGTTTCTGGCTATTCAGAGTTAGGTATGGCTCGGCTGTAGGTGACGCTCAGCTTGTGGCCTCATGCTTGGTCTACTGCAACTCGGCGTAAGTTCGGTTGCCAGAGAAAACTCTCTGAGTGACGCAACACTGTTCTCGGCGTCCGTCAGTGGGCTCTAATTTGCACATAATACTAGGTATTCGAAAGTCACCCACACATCATTATCCTCTGGAGGACGTTTAGGGAAGCTTGATATCCACTCTTCTCATTTGAAGTGGGCCATCAACATAGGGGCATATGTCATTTGTTCTCTTCATTTTCAAAGGGTTTGCTTTATAAAGAACTAGCTCCAGTGTCTTCGTGCTGACCGTTCAAAAGTGGTTTTGAAATGTAATAAAGATACATCAATTTTTTGCGAAGGCAAGATGCAATCTCCAAAGTAAGCAACTTTCGTTACAATTTTAGTGCTTAAGGCCTTGCAAATAACAACCCAGATATTTACTCAGGGAGAATACCAGGAAGTCAGAGGTGTACATAATTCGCCTGCTCATTCACATACGGGAAAGCTATTTACGGGCATTTATATGAGATACCTTTTGTTTTAAGCCTGAGCTGCGAAAACGCATATTTCAGGGGGGACCTCAAAGGTCACCTTCATTTAAGGGGGTCAACCATCCAATATTACGCTAATGACACCACCTAGAATGGTGATGAAATGCTTTACACGCTCGGTGAACAGATAAACAGCCACCTGGCAAAGTACCAGAATATACGAAACGCCAGCTGACTTAGATTTCGGTTACATCAACGGACACCGGATTAACGTAGTTAGCACGGGTGAATGAGACACCATCAGAGCCTGTTATGTCCCAAAGCACATAGGTTTGCGAAAAGAAGACTGGACTCTTCAGAAAATTACAGCGCGACACGTTTTTGCGGGCTTATGATATGCGTTGTTCTAGAGGGGCATTTTGCGTTTTAATGTAAGGGTCACTCTAACCTGCAGTTTTATGTTGAAGGCGGACTTTTGAGGAACAGTGTACGACAAAAGTGGGACCGGAGTAAGTTGGGGAGAGGGATATCGAAGATGTTGAGAAATGTCATCAGATGATTCGATGTTTGTAGGATGACCAAGTAGGGGAAGGACGGAAAATAATCTTCTCTCGCGTGTTTTTGCTGAGCAAATTTGGGAATGGCTTTGACGCTGATTTTTGTACACAAAAGGAAAGGGTTTGTTGATTTTGACGCATTCATGGAAGGTTTTGTGCGAATTCATTTGATGTCTGCCTATGACCCATGGACTATGAACTTTGCTGGCGCACAGAAAGGTAGAACGATTGTGTAGCAGTAACTTAATTCCTCAAGCGTTTACCGAAGAGAGAGCACAAGAAAAGAATACAGTGACATCTAGAGGTAATTTTTGTTGTTTTTCATCGGTGGCAGAACGAGGAGGTAAATGCGGAACACTAAAGCTTACTTCGGAACACTAGTCAAAGGCGAAGCTTAGAAGTCAATCACGGAAACAAAGATCCAACCTGCAGATGCCTTTTTTGATAAGTTAGCGGGTTGAAGGCTCAAGGACTATCGAAGCTAACGTACCCAGAGTTGGGGCAAACTCGATAAATGTGAAAAATTAACTTTATAAACCAAACAAAATGCAGGAAAATGGCGCCCATTTGGAAGGAATAAGCTGCTTGTAGGCGGATAATTAAACAGAAAATTTAAACAATATTTTATCATTTGCCGTGAATTGCGTACCAGCCCGACGGAACAAAAGTTACTTTGTTTACTGCTATGCCAGTAGAAGGGGGTAGGTAACCAGTACACTCAATGTGGGTACACATTTAATCTGGTTGGACCAACTCTCCGGTACTTCTAAAGAAGGTTCTTTGGTAGACGTGTACTGCGTTGGAATAGAAGACGTCGGTGAGTAAGCCACACCGCAAGCCATTATTTGCATTTTGGCCCGTCACAACGGGGTCCAAAATGGTTTTCTTAGGTCCTCATTGGTGTAGGTCCCACAGATATTCGCAGTAATATTTTGTTTCCGGTCCAGAATTTCTAGACACAGCCCAGTTACCATCCCTCGTTCTCCAAGGACAGCGTGCGTTGGATGGGCCTTATACGGGAATAATCCATAAATGTTGTCATTTCTTACAACAGGTAAAGAATTATTTAATATTTCGCGATTAAGCTACATAGATGTCTGATTTTAATTAGCAGGAAATGTCTTTTCTTGAATGAACCAACTTGCCCAGTTAACTTAAAGCATCATAAACGGAGTAAAATTAAGGGCGTTTTGTAAACAACTCATCTACCTGGGTACTTGCGCAAGCCATGCAGGCTGGTTGAACCCGCCTATACCGCCCCACCAGATGTTGGAAGACCGATGCCAGAAGAACAAGCTCATGAAATATTTATAGTGTTTCCTTCGTTTCAGCCTTGGTATTATTATGCATGCTGGAACTGGTAGAGGTTCCCTGAGGACGACCAAAGTGTCACGGATTGCCCGCAAGACTTGAAGCACTGTTCAAGAGACGGAAGATGAATGCTCTTTGGCGATTGTTCACCTTTGTTTCGCTTGGATAAAGAAACTTCGGTAACCTCAAACGCGCGCTAGGGTGCATCATGGAACTTATTCTTTGCTCTAGCGTCGACTACTAATGATTCATACCATTCAATCTTCTTCCAAGAGACGTTGGCGCCCTTTCCATCTGCATTCTGTTACGTATCACTGTATCCTTTCGAGCAAATATTATTTAGTATTGCACGTAGGTGGCTCATAAACGAAACCTCTGCTAGAAACGCGGCTTTTGATCAATTCGCACCACGGATTCTGTCTACTTTATTCTATACGGAACTCACTTTCATTCAGCATGAACCTACAACGCATTTGCTTCGAGGTGCCAGATACTCCATCCACTTGGTTAATTGTAGTATATATGTTATGGTACATTAGCTGCTCTCCTGAAACATGGGCTGCATGTGTTGTAGGAATAAGCTTGTTATCATTTTTATGCAACGCCATCGGCTTTCCGGCGCTACCCAACACGATCTATAACGATAATGATGCTCACTAACCGGTGGATAACATACCGTCACACCTGACAATACTGTTACAGCTAAAATAAAAGCACGACCAGCGGGATTTTTGGGTACTTGGGATTGCGCGAAAAAGGAACAGTTATAAGCGGTGGGTGTTCTCTTTATGGACTCGGTCACTTGAGCAGAGAAATGCAATTACTGTGAGTTTTCCTTTCTTTGAAAAAACATCAAGCTCAGAAAAGATCAGGCAAAAACAAAAACAGGGAGGGAAAAGCAAGCCTGGCTCGTGAAGTTGCGGAATATAAGGGACCGGAGCAGCGAATCTGGTGAGGCAGCAGGATCGTCATGATCTGGTTGGTCACTTTGAAGTGAGGACCCCCAAATCATTCTGGGTGACAAACATGCTCGTATTTACGGTAAACCCAACCCAAGCTAACGACTTAAGACTCATTTTGGATGCCTTATTTTTTAACTTCTTGAAAGCATTTGATCGAGCACCTTCGTTTTGTTGCACGACAACCTCGAATCTCACGGAACCCAGGTAAACATGTCTGCCCTGGTTTGGGGCGTTTCTCTCAGACAGAACACTTTTTTCGAAGGTACGCTTGACATAACCTTCTTCGCCCCTGCCTCCATTGAATTTCACCAAGACTCCGTTTTGGGACAACTTCTATTCCCGATCTACGTCAGCGATCTTCGAGGCGTACTTTCACGCCCGCGTCTGTTTTCGGCGGACGACTGGATTTCAAATGCAAGCGGCCTCTAAATAGGTGTAGATGCTGCAAAGCAGTGCTCATTAGACAGGCATCTTCCTCTGAATGAAGAAAGCGTGTCTATATGTAGTTTGTGAAGGACTCAGCGGTCGCTTTTTCGTGTATGATAAGAGTGTGCCAGAAGGCAGCATGAGGATGAATTCTCAAAGGGATTTGGGGACCTGGCTCTCTTGAACCATGTGTTTGCTACCACACTATGAAAAATCGACTAAAGGGGCCATTCGCCGCTTTATGGATGGTTCGGCCCACCTTCTGCCGTATTACTAGCGTGAGCTTCCAAATACCTTACAAGGCCTACGTCAGACAGCTTCTTGAATATGTCAATCAAGTCGTCTGTTCAAAAACGGAGGAACGTAATTTTTATTGAGCGTGTCCAACGAGGTGCTACGAAAATGGTTGCTGGCCTTAAATCCGTGGATTATTAAATGCGCATCGCGGTGCTTGATCTCTTTTTACCGGGGACATTGGACGCTTATAGATGCCTTGTTTGAACAAGGTTCTGTGGAAAGGCTTTTTGCTGTCGACCCAGCTAACGAACGACAGGTCAAAAAGTTTTTCAGGCGCACTTTCATTAGGCAGTTTGGTAATTTCAGCTGGTTTCTGCGTAAAATAACCTTCCTCGGACGATTGTTTCATACAGTATCCGGTCCAAAGCACTATTAGTCGCTTTTAAGTGCAAATCCTCGGGCTGGCAAGCATACTGGCTTTCACTGAGAACTTAAAATACAGTACTACACCTTTCCTCGTTTGCCTTTCAGCTGAACGGCGGCCGCTGAACGACAAGAACAAAACCGGTCCGGAGAATTTGATGGAAGATTCGATTCTTTGTCTCAATTCACTAATCCGTGAAAAACCTGACTCAAAACCCACCGGCCTTGGATGTCTCAAATGCGATCAGTGGAAGGAATTTCAACCACAACAACGTGGAGGCACTGTCTATCTCCTGGATCTGCATGGTTGAAATGTGGTCCGAATCACTATGTCAACAGTTCAGCCACAAAAATGTATGGGTTTATGACAACGTCACAATAGGAGTGGCCCTTATGGCCGCTAATTTGGAGTCGCTGGGAGCAATCAAAAGACCGTTTCCATTCCATTTCCCATAGCAACGGAACAGTTTTCATCGACTATTTTGCCTTACATTAACGAGACACCACTGTCGATCACATGAAGCTAACAACTATTGTCAAAAGGCCACAAGCCAGGTTCTTCACAAATGGCCCAACGATTGGGCAAAATGCATAAAAGCGAGGCATGTGTTCATTTTTAATGGGGAACATGAATTTCCCAGACCTGTGTTTACCTTACCTAAAAGCAGCTGTTTTTGACAACGGTAAATATGCCCGCCTAAAATGGTTGGGATACTGTTGCTCCTGTATAAAATACTTAGGAAACAAACGTCGATAAAGTTCTTGAAGACTTGATACCCGTCGTTTGTCTGTCCCTGCGATGCAGGGTTTGTTCCTTATCCCAGAATATATTTCAAATATGCGTCAGCGGAACTGAGCCGTCTTCATATGGTTGACAATTTTTGTCTAAGAACCATAGCACATGTGGGTCGATGTCGGAGAGTCCACAACGAGATAATTGGAAAACGATTTTTCTATCGTGTAGCAGGGATTTCCGTTGAAGAATGTGTCCAGCACTGGTTAGGCCGAAAAGGCATAGTAGATAAAACCTATGTGACCGGGCATGCGAGGCGAATTAAGGGGACGGATTATGGGGAGTCACGGCCACTTCTAGGACAAAAGCGGGAACAGCGGGATTGTGGCGATGAGTGGCGCCTGGGTGCAGGCTAAGGGAAATTCGTCTTTAGGTAATGAGATGTATCAAAACCTTCAGTCCCCTGCTAGATCAGCATCCTCATCGTCATCGTCATCATCATCATAGCATCCTCATCGTCATCATCATCATCATCGTCATCATCATCGTCATCGTCATGATCATCACCATCGTCATCATCTAAGACAGTCGGATTGCATAAGTTTTGGCTGCCCTAGTAACTCATCTACTGGGATACCTTAAACAGGATTGTGGGAGTGAAGATGGTTTGTAACACTTCGGCATAAACGTGGCGTTAGATAAGCCCCAAACCTGTGTGGTAGACTTGGAAACTATCCTCACTGAAGCTTGGAATAATGAGCGGCTTTCAACATGTTATGGTCGCCCGATATGTGGACGGATGCCGAAATTCACAAACGCAAGCTCGTTAGCTGTTCCGTTTCCCACTTCTTGCCGTCTTCGGCTCGAAGAGGAAGACCCAGTTGTATACTGCCGACCGCCTTTAGGGCTGGGACATTTTGCTTCTGGGATACACCCCCAACATGAAATGCAGGTTCACCAACAGTCTCGGACAAGCCAACGAACTTTCGTGACTTATTGGTTCGAGCGGGCTATAACCAGAAGGTACTGTGGCCGAAACGATTTTCTTGGAACCGGATAACAACCACGTAGTAGCGGGAGAAGTGGCAGCTGTCATCGTCCGGCAGGCTACCTAGCAATATGGTGTGCTGCAGCATGTTGTCAAGACCCACCGCAGTCAGTGCTCGCGTACCTGCCCACAAGAATAATTTAGACTTTACTTCAACCGGTATATCGTATTATCCCTAGCCGACGGATGACCTTATTTTTCAGAACGCGTCATCATTCCAATAAAATTCCAACAAGCCGCTTCATAGATTTTCGTGAAGGGAACTAGGAAACAAACAGGATGAAGGTCCATGGGCCTTTGACAGACTCCCAGAGTGAGTTGTGTCGAGATTGTGGCACAGCTCATGCCCGCCCGCCAGCGCTTCATTCAAAGTCGGACGGACAGGCGGAGCACTTTGCTGACACCGTGAAGCATGTAAGCGAATAGCTCTACGGGGTTTAAGTTGGTCCATCCAGGTGGATCGTGCATGCAGAGCAAATCCGGTCGACAAGTGCGCCGATTCTGCCCACAGGATCGAGTTGCATGCGCCTAAAGATGCTTTCGGAAACTTTTGGTATCAGCACCACTCCAGAAGGTCCATCAGTTACTTCGTCGGGGGCGTAGTGGTCTGGCTACCCGGTAAGTTAGTTTACCAGGAGTGTGTGGCAAAGAAATAAAATAACGACGCTAGGTTGGGTATACAAAAATAAAGAGCTCAGATGGAACAGACTCACTAACAATTGTTCACTTTAAAATAGTTCGTCGCTGGCCCAGGTCACAATAGTGTTGGTCCAGAGGTCTTCTTCTGAACAGTTTCCACATATAATAGATTCCGAAGATAGTCTGAAATGTTTTGAGTACCAGAGTTAGTATATGAGACTCGCGAATGACCGCTGCAAGCGCGAGCGAAATCAGAAGAGAGAGTCGAAGCACGTGACCACGCTTGTACTATGTGAAATTGTACAAGTGCGCGTTTTTGTAGTTTTTCGTATTCAAACAAAAAACGATTATGCAATTGATGCAATACGTAGTGTTATAATGGGAGTAAAACAAAGGTACAAAACGCCACAGGGGCCAAGCCCGAGGCCACTGCACGTAAATCGCTGGGTAGGAAGCTACGTCAACAAACCTCACGGGCGTGGTATTGGGCATAATTCCAAACCGATACCAGTTTATCGCTCACAGTTAGGCGCTGCTACGACCCAGGAGCCTATCCAACACGCGAGTGCTCAAAAATCGGACCGCTTGCCAATCCGCCAACAAGCTTGGCTCTGATTAGTCAAGGACCCGGACCGAACAACCAATCATGACTTAGTATTCGTCAAACGCCGGTTGTTAATGGCACACCCAGGAGGTGTCAGAAATTTCGGAATGCTGTCGCGGCGTGCACCTTGTACAGGACCTGATTTTAGGGGTTAATACACACTGTACACTTTTGGTGGTGTATGGAACGCTAGCTTGGAAAGTTCAGACCTGGAACTATGGCTCCCTCGTAATAATATGTGATGTTTAAAAGAAGTTAAACAGTCTAGAGACCCTACTGCGGAAGGTTTGGAACGAAAAAATAATACCCGTTGAATGGAGTACTTCGGCGGCCGCCGACTGGTATGACCTATCACCCCAGTCCTCGAAAGGCGTGTAAGAAAGTCACGCGAAAATCACCGTGGCACCAACCCGATAGCCGTGCTATCACAGATGCTCACTGACTATTTTGCACAGGTTGATCCATTATCGGGAGGTTCAAGTGAGTATCATGCTGGGCCCACCGCTGGCGGAGGACAGAAAATCCACGATCTAGCGGACACTGCTTGACTTGGCTGCTGCTATGCTCGACTGAGTACAATAACTGGAAAACACGGTTATTTGACGGTTATGTTGGTGCAAATAACCACCTGTTAACTATGAAAGGTGGTTATTAGACAGTTATGTAACCCATATAACCGGAAAAGTTTGTTTTGGACTGCGTGTGCTAGTAGGGAGTCCGAAAGACCTTGAAATACAGTTATATTGAATAGCGGTTCAGCGAATACAAAAACACAGAGGTAAGTGGGTCTATACTTATTACCGTCACGTGCCAATTTATTCGAGATAAGAGCGTCAATACCGTAG
This sequence comes from Opisthorchis viverrini, assembly GCF_000715545.1. Lineage (NCBI taxonomy): Eukaryota > Metazoa > Platyhelminthes > Trematoda > Opisthorchiida > Opisthorchiidae > Opisthorchis > Opisthorchis viverrini. The sequence goes on along the minus strand of NW_008751857.1, from coordinate 855,780 downwards.
AAGCGCAAGGTCGAATTACAGAGCAACCAGAACCGAATCCTACACCGGAGTTGAGGTCCGTCATCTTCATCACCATCATCATCACTACCAACAGGGAAAGCAACATCAGTGTTGACACTCATGCTTCACTGCTCTACGACCACAAATTCCATTTAATTATATTTAAAGCCTTTGAGTGAATAGGAGAGAAAAAGAGCGGGTGAGGGAGGGGAACTAGTGCTGGCCTGTGTCAAACGTTCCGAGGTGCATACACTTCCAAGCGCTCGATTGGACAATCTGGAAAGAAACTGACAGCACGAACGCCATTGACACCGATCAGCCGCCACTTCTTGCAATGTCTCCAGCTAAGCACAGATGGGGTCACGGGGATCCACCTCGCGGTTTGCGCCATTTTGAAGGAATCACGAAGAACAACACTGGTCTCCGTAGACGGTGTTTCGGTATGCGTGGCACACGACCAGTCCACCGCAGCTGGATGATCCCCACGATCGAAATACCTGCCGCACATCATCAGGCATATTTCCTTCAGAGTTGACACAGCTACCGAGGTATGTGAACGTTTCGACAACACCCAGTGGTTCTCATTCAATTGTAAGTGGTATGTTTGGAGACTGCACGTTCTGGAGCATGACTTTGCACTTTGAAGGTGCAAGGCGCATGCCAAAAGATGGCATGGTGGTGGTCAGTCTATTCAACGAGATGTGTTTCGCTTCTCTCTTCAAAGATGAGGGCGATGTCCAGACCCACAAGGCTCTCACCGTCGAGGATCTGAGCATCGAGGTTTTGAAAACCTTTCAGCATTCGCCTTATTATTTCATCAATGATGAAACTGAACAAGAATGAAGCGAGTGGACATTTTTGCCGGACACCACTTTTTGCAGGAAAGATTTTAGAAAGCTCACTGTACACTCACACTCCAGGAGTATGTGAATATAGGGATCGGATTCTGTTTACAAACTTTGGGGTGTATCCCCTTGAGCAAGTATAGTTAACAGTACTGACCGTTCAACAGAATCCGACGCATTCAAGTCAAGGAACACCAAGATTGTGGGTCGTCTATACGTGTACTAACACCTGACAGAATATAAACATGTGGTCAATACAGTCTACACCCGGTCGAGTCAAGATTTATCTAGTCACCGTAAGACGCGGAAAAATCAGTGAGGCCGGAAGCTTTGTTACAACAGGGGTTAAACCAACACCTTCGTGGTTGCTAACTTCGCTGCGAGTACCCTTTTTGAAAATGGGCACTGTTATCGATTCACCTCAGTTGGCTAGGACTTCTCTTTCCTCCAAATAAACCCAAATAAACTAGACAGACACTAGTTGAGAAACCCACCGCCGTCTTAGAAGAGAACAGGCGGAAGGTATAAGATAAGCAGAAGAGTCGAATGTCAGCGTTTAAGACAATCAAGCGTCTCTCTCCAGTGGGCCGTTGCAGTATACCTCTTATTGGGTTGATCGACCGAAAGATAGACTCATGGACGAATCCGTCATCCGAGATGATCGCCTGCATGTCATTCACCTTCGGTGCTGTCATCTGGAGAGAGGATAATCGATAAAATAGTTGGGCCTCAAATCCTCAGCCTGATGCGCTTACGATGGCATTTGGAAACAGTCATGAGTTCCAAAGAGTCAGTCAGTCAGGAACGTCTTGAGCTTACAAATCGAGCACCGGGATGCAGTCGTTCCAGCTGCTACAGCTTCGTTCACCGAGGATAAGCAGAATAAGGAACTGAGAACCACGCGTTGAAGGCGATGGCTCAGTCAGTTCATTAAAGTCGAATTGTTTTGTCTGTCCGTTGTGGCAGAGATTGAAAGCTACGCAGTGAAGACGATAACTTTGATGCATATCCGCTACTGGCTGTGCGACACAGCAGTATGTCAGGGTGACCAACCGCTTGTGTGGCTTGTCCTGCGGTTCCCATTCGAGAAGATGGCATTTATCAACGCGACTAATTTGACTGGTAAGGGATTTCATGCTTCATCGTCAGGTCGTGGACTGACCACCTCTGAGTTGTCTTCATCCTACATGAAGCTTGGCCAGGAAGGCTCGACAAGGCAAACGCTCTTCATCATCATCATCATCGACCGACAG
>NW_008751857.1:657544-850294 GCF_000715545.1 Opisthorchis viverrini | reverse complement strand
AAATGCATTAGCATTTCTACGGAACAAGTCGCCACATGTTCCAACCCCCAACCTGGATGGCCAGGAGACTGTGTTCGTCAGACCTCTAACCATTGACCAACCTGGTATGAGAGACTCTGTGAGTGTCGCGGGACACTCTCCAGTATAGCTCAATGGATCGCTGAGGTGCGCAAACCGTGACACCACGGTAAGGTCCAGTCTCTTCGTGACGGAAACGGTTTTCAGAGACCGGAGGTTACTAAATACTGTCCTTGCCTACATAGTTAGGGAATTGGCTTCGTCTTTCGCCAGAATGCTGGGAGTAAGTTGCCCAGATAAACGAACTTATTTACTACGTCGATCGATTCACCAGCAACAATGAGGTTTAGGTTTGATCCCCAATCTTGAAGCAGTACTGTAAAATCTACAGGTGTCGAACGCATATCGAACTGTGCAGTGTTGCGCACTCGAATGATTGTGCCTGAAATAGAGAACGAGGATTGCCGAATGATTGGCTTTAATCTTCTAACAATATCAGTACATCAACTAAAACATTAGGAAACGCAATAAGTTTAACGAATAGCGAGTAAAAAGTTAAGCACAATGTCAGTATATAACATACTTCCTCGCCGGAGGGATTATTATCAGGAGGATGTAGATTAGGCTTCGCGGTTTCGAAGATTATATGGCCAAACACGTTGTTGATCTGTGATGTGCTGTAGGACATTCTCTGGAACTTCACTGGGTTGTTCTGGTGGTGCCGTTTCGCCTCCCGGAGGATCAAGCGAGTGTGACTGAGTCTCGTCTGGAGGAGCCACTACACCTTCGATTGATTCAGTTAAATGGACATCTCATATATTTTGTGCTTTGGGTGCCAGTTGTCTAAGAGAAACAGTTTCTTCGTTTCCGTCCGGGAAACGAACGCACGCGTACTGCGGGTTGCAGTTAACAAGTTCCACCTCTTCCACTAACGGCTGTCTAGGCTTGGGCAACCTGGCAGTATCCCAGCCCTCGTGCTTCCTTCGGGTGGCATGGCAGCTAGGCACCGGAAAGGCGCTACAGCTGAACGCTTCCACTAACGGATCCTATTTGGAGGAACATGGTATCCTTTCTAACAGAACGGGGCCTGGATTCGATAACCAAGTCGGAAGAGAGGTCCCGTACGTTGACTTCCGGTGGAAGTTAAAAAATCTTTCGCGTGTTGTTGTGTTAGTAGCGGTACACAATAAGGAGAGAACAGAGTGCAAAGCATCTAGGAGCACACATTCCCACTCAGTAATGTCCCGTTGTTGGGTCTTCAACGCCAGAGTGATGGACTTCCAAAGAGTACCGTTAAGCCGTTCGACTTGTCCGTTACCGCGTGGATTGTATGGGGTAGTTCGACTGGTTGCCACACCCCTGTCGTGAAGAAACGTTTGTACCTCGCCTGACATGAAAGCTCCACCACGATCAGAATTGACGTATGAGTGCATTCCGAATGAAGAGAACAACTGATTAAAACACTCCGCTGGTGGTCACCGGAAAGTGGCCCATGACGTCAACGGACCACAACTCGCCGAATTCTGAGAGAAAAATATGTTCCATGGGATGGGTTGCCCCTGTCGTGTCCCCTTTCATCAGTTGGCACCGCTTACATGATACCACATAATCCATCACCTCACTTCTCATCTCGGACCAGTAGGTCCTCTGCCAAAGTAAGTCGTACGTCTTGGTGCACCCTGTGTGTGCCATCTCGTGGCATTCGGCGATAAGCTTCCGTCTCAAGACGCGAATTATCACGGACAGCACAACATGCAAATCGGTGGCGTTCCAGGAAATCGTGCCAGCTTCATTCAGGCTCAGCCGATCAAAATGACTCTAGAACGTTTCCAGTTCCTTGTCTCGCTCTCCGTTTTCCCTACTCCTTCCAGCCAACCTTCAACGTTCAGCTGTAGCACCCTTCCGGTGCCTAGCTGCCATGCCACCCGAAGCGCGAGGGCTGAGATACTTCCAGGTTGCCCAAGCCTAGACAGGGGAAGCCGAGAGGCAGAGGTTGGTTTCGAAATACGGACTTCCGCTCAGTAAATTCGCGCTCTAACCACTGAATCATCGCGCCTCACTGAGCGTAAACAGACTGACGCTGATATCTCCCTTTCCTGTTAAGTACTCGCATGCCTCATCAGTATTATCCGTGGTTACACTAGTAGCGATGTGATCCATTTGCGTTCCTTACTCGTGTTGATGACGGGAAATATCAAGTGGATACTCGGAGTTCGGGAATGACGATGATCGAACATAACTTAGGAAACCTGTCTTAATTGCCTGCCTATAAGAAACGACATCTCCCTCCCATGCATCAGTCTTCTTCCTAAAGAACACACTGAAATTCGCTGTGTCCAGTCCGTATCGAAGTCCTCATTTTAGACTTTCGAACAAATGATGAATGAGATAATGCATCTGTATTATTAGCAATGTATTTCGCACATATAGATCTCAAAGCCATAACATTTAGATTGCAAGAAAAATCAATAAAGTTAATTGTCTCCTTAGATGCATATCTTCGGACGACGGTAATGTCAAGGAAGTGCTAGCTTGGATTGTGGGAAACTTTGAGTTCCAGCGGCTCAGCCACATGGATATGACTACTTGAGATTGAATTGTTGGTAAATGGCGATTGGTAAAAAAAATTGGTGCTCGAAATTCGGCTACTGTTCGTGAAAATTAAACCGAAACCGCATGTCTCTTTGCTGATGCATTAGACATTTATTGATAAACATTGGATTTTGCAGTGTTGAAGTGCAACGATACGGCAACTCCATTTGATTTTGAGGTAGTTCAGGGGCTAATTCGCTAACTGTTCACCGGTTGACGCATGATTCAAACCAAGCTCCGATTTTCCATTGCTTATGTCTCCCTTAAGTTTCACGGCGGCTATGCTTCCGCAGCTGAACTATTTGGTCTAACTTGGACTCAAGCAATGTGATGACATTTACTCGCAGTTGAGCTGAACCGAGAATTTCATCTTATTGCTTGGTAAAATTATATATTACTGCTGCATTCCTTTTTCAGAGTTCCAGAGGGCCGGAATCCATCAATGTATCCATTGCTCCGATTCCTGGCCATAATTTGTTATTACTCAGAGTGACATCGACCGCATTATGTCTTTTCGGTTTCTGCTTCCTTTTCACACAACACGCCTTAATGGTAAGCAAGCAACTTCCCTTCATGTAAAATTGTACCAGCGTTTACTCCTCGGATATCTTTTTCTAAAACAACCAAGGATCTTCAGGACCTGTTCGTAGATCCGAAAGTGCACACTCTCCTCCGGTTAATTACTTACAATAATGCAAACGTCGTTCATCTACCCTGGGTCAAAAAATTTCAGAAGGATGAAATACGGTTATTGAGTGACCAGGAGTTGCAAACGGTTAGTTAGAAAAGATGATCATATTAAGAAATTTCCATATGCAGGTCAAACAGTTCAGCGTGGCCTTCACAAATCAACGTCTTCAGATGCCTCCAGTACTTGCTTCGCGGGATGAGAATGACACTGTTGCTCCAGTGATATCGAAAGACGAGAAACTTCAGGGATTGCTACCCAGTAACTACAAACTGGTGTTCACAGATATCAGTGCTGGCGAAACTCCTCGTCGTCGATTGATTGTTGTCCGTGAACCAGATGGTACCCTACGGCATGCTTCGGCCTCGGAACGGGATCGCATCAATTCCATTTACTTTCTCTTACCGGGTCGGCGGGTTCGGGTTCCACTCATGTTTTATGGCCAGCATCTGCAGGTATTCCTTTCCCCTATATTTTATTGGAGTACTCACATAATTTTTGGTAGAATGAAGGGATCCACTCTATACCCATTTTTCATCAATAATATCTAGGTTACCATAGTGCTAGGTATTGGGAGGATACCTTATAAAGGATAGATGGTAAGATGAGGCACAATATGTGGTACAACTTAGTAATACATGATAGGACGAATATAATCAAGGCTTGGTAGCTTGGAAATATGGACTGGTAAACCCTTCACGTCGAAATGATGCAAATTTTTAGGCATAACGAAGGGTGGAAGGATTTTGGCGTTTGGAGCAAAGTTATTCCTCAAGATATGAAATTTCTTTCGCGGAAAATTGGGGGAAACCTGGACCGTCAGGTATGGTGGGGAAGGACAGAGTATGAACATTATGAGCGATTGCTCCGGCTAAGTTTCAGAGGGAACGGCTCTAGCCCCATTCCATGGTGGATCAGCCTTTCGATAGACGGAATTGTCTCTCGCTTTATTGATGGTAATGCGGGAGTTGCGGCTGACCACAAAATGAAAGCGCTTAGACCAAGAAGAATTACCGGACCGACGTCTTTCCACAGGATTCTTTCCGGCAAAGGCACGGATACAGGTTTGGTCAAACCATTTGGAGAAAGTATGATGAATGGGTTCAAAGTTATCAGGTATGAACAGGTGTCACAGGCAAAGGCTTCCCGGCAAAAGCCAACAGATCATTCGAGAGGTGACGTTCCTAAGAATATGGAGACAAGGGACATACTTTCCAATTGGAGGAAGAGTGCTACTAGTTACGCAACTAAAAGGCGCAATAGCTTTATGGGACATAGTGGGTTGTAACGTAATCGGGCTGTGCTCTTATGAATCCGAAGGATGGAGGGGCAAGACGCAACAAATGGAATGGAGTTCGTGCTGGCACAGTCGGGGATTTTTTGTGTCTCTGTTACGGTCCAGGACGAGGGAAGGTAAGACGGAAGTTGGGAAGAACAACTGATGGTAGAAGAACATAGCCTTGCGACCAGTTTGTTTATTGGCATTTAATAAAGCAAGCCATTGAGAACTATGAACATCAAGAATGCAAATGTCAGCAAAGAAGTCGAACTGGGGACCATGTTCACAACTGACATTCAGTGGGGCAAAACGTTCGGATGGAGTCACTTATACTCGGAAATTGATATGGGAAGCAAAATTGTTTGTTTCTTCCGGTAAAAGGCGACTTTGGCTGAATATCGGATGTGGACGAATCAAGTAATCGCGGAGTCGCTTATACTCGGAAATTGATATGGAAAGCAAAATTGTTTGTTTCTTCATGTAAAAGGCGACTTTGGTTAAATATCGGATGTGGACGAATCAAGTAATCGTAACGTGAGAAATAAGGAAGAATGGATTAGAGCGCCAAACCCTGTTAGAACAAGAACACTGGAATATGAAGTACATGTCATATAGTTTATGTGACTGAAGAACGAGTGGTGCCATGTCCTTTCTAAGTACGATCACTTGTAGCACGATGTCTCAATTGAAAGTTATAAAACCTCTTCACGCTACTATCAAAATACGAAATAGCTCCTTAACTAGAGATGAGACACCTTGCTTTTTTCGGAACTTCGCGTTTCATTAAGAAGAGATGAAGAGGACAGCGTGGCGTATTATTCTGTTTTTTTTTTTGCCGCGAATGCTGCAGAGGGGCTGAGGGTGAGTAGAGCAACTATCCACTAATTCATGCTATCATGGTTTTTCTGTTGGTGGTCAACTCAACTCAGATGCTTGTCCACATAAGGCTCCGATAGGTTAGGTGGTGGTACCTCCCAGAACGGCAGTGCTGGTCACCTATTGCTATGATATTTACTGACTGTACATCATTCCGCGTAGTCATTCAGGAAATCAATCTCAGTGTAGACCAGACCATCATTTATCCTAGATGTGTGCTCTGTACGCATCACAAACGCAGGTGCGTCAATATGCTGCACTCCAAAGGTGAAACTGTCTCGAACCACCCACAGTAGTTATGACAGAAGAAGAAAGTTGTGCTTATGATTTTCACGTCTCCATCTCCTTTGTTGGATGACGAAACCTTTGACTTACGAGTCGGTCGGTCGTCGTGTAAGACTATGGGGCGATTCACTATGAAATAACTTAGTAAATAACTTGTAGGATACACAGCCTCGCTATCTACCCAACCGAGATAGTATGCATAGATTCGGGTGTACTTTGAGTGTTCTCAATACCACATGTTCCACTTGTATGTGATAGAGCTATCCATTTGTTGTCACTGCACGCTCAACGACCTGCATCACTGTGAAGGTTTTTTGGAGAAAGCTTTTAGCGAAACTCTACTTATCTCGTTACAGCCTCGAAATGCTACCACAACGACTTTGGTATCAAGTGGAACATAGAGTTGACGGAAGTCCGAGTGTTGCACTTATCTGGGGATCCCCGAGAAGGGCTCTACCGGTCATTAGCTATCAGCTGTATGTACTACGTGCATTTTCTCACATTAGGCGATGACTAATTCGTTCAATCGATGCATATGTTCTGAATACTCGGTTCTAAACTACTTTCTAGTAATGAATTAACTAGCTGTTCGTCTGTGTTATCGTGATCTGTTTTCACACATTTCCCGGTCCTCGCGAATTCCTTCGGTGGCTTTACACTTCAGTTTTCGTCTGTGAGTGTGGCGGCATGGAATACATCCCGTGATCATGCACCATATCATTGATAGCTAAAGCCGTTGGTTAAACTGCGGCGTAGGATTTCACGTAGTCATATAGGAACATAGTCAGGGTGCACTTCATCAGGTCTTCTTTTACAAGAAAATAATCTCTCCGAGTCACAATCGGTTCGATTTACCGTACGGTGTGTACATGTCGTCCAATTTGGAAGATTTCAAAACAGAACGCATCGTGGATTCAGGAACGCCATAGCCTGCCGTTTGGTTACCCATAGATCACCCCTCACAGCAAACGAAACAAAAACTATCTGTTAGATAACCGTTGCGGATATACTGATATCAAATGCAGACAATACCTGGGTTTTGTACCAATCGTAGTATTATTTGATTTTTGATCAGCGGTGTGCATGGCAGTGCTCAACCATTTGACATAATGTAAGAATTTGATCGGTGTATTCTTTACCAGATCCGAGTCCAAATGGGTATCTTTGAATTTACATCTAAGGTGTGCGATTTTGAAGTCGTGGTATTCTTCGAGCTACTAGTAGCCTTGTGACGACTTATACGGTGCTTATACTCATGCTATTGAAAGAGTCTCTTTGGGTAACCTTTTCAATAGAGGTATGTTGGCCGATTGCTTCAGCGCTGTGGTATGGGCTGTTCCGAAATAAATTCAAACGTCCTGGTGACTCAGTACTGTCTTTGATCGACACCGGTACAAGCTCATCCCGTCCCGGGGGTCCGGCAGTATTCGAAGATAGGTATATTCTCCTTTCGTTAGGTGATTTAACCTGAAACGGTGACTCATTTTCAGCGGGTCCTTTGAGAAATGGAGGCAGAGGGACAGAGGATCAATCAGACTGTTTTTAAAGTTATCCTGTTCATCGGTCAACATGCTGGCCGTTTTGGTTATCGTGGTTTCTATTATTGTTATTATTGCCGTGAAGAAACCTAAAACGGCCCAAAAACGAACTATTTCGAAGGTAAAGATATATACCAATTATGGCCTCCTGCACAATGGTTGTGTGATTGACGGAGAATCCTATTGTTGTGTTCTTTTGAATTCACATTACTTGTTCATGTCGGGTCGATATGAACACGTCTTATCCAGTTTTCTTGAAGCTTGCGTTGCTAACTGCTTTGCCTGGCCTAATTAATCAGGGAAAGTCATGTCTCACCTGACTATTTGCTTCGAACCGTTTTCCACATACCACGTCTAGCTGGTATTAGCTCATGCTTTCAACTAGTTGAAGGGTCAGACACTCGTCATCTGACGTACAAGCGCTGAATCATGTGACATCACGGACTAATTTAATCGATTGGCTGTTCATTCAACTAACACAAGTACTACTGTGCAGGCAAGACTGGAGGAACATTACAAAACTTTGTTGCGATTCGAAATTTACTTGTGGAAGCCACTGCGTCTCTTTGAATTTCGAGGTTTTTTAGTGTCATTGGGATAAGCAGCTCGCTTATACGCAATCGCTTGTTCTTTGAAGGACCTTTTACTTTATAGCTTCAACATTGTGATACCTTTTATGTAGCACGCATTATTTTTCTCTGGAACTGAGGTTGTCATGATAGTTTGCCTAGTTTCTTATTTGAACTTATTCTAACTTCTTATTCTGACCAGTGTATGTCACTGTGAGCAAGTCTGGATTTTTGAGCGATGTTGATGTAATATTCGACTGCTGAAATTTGCGTTTTGTCTCTTGAAAACTCAGGACATGCTCAACCGAGGCCAATATTTGTACATATTGGATAGGGCTTGCAATCAGTTTGAGCCCGATGACCCCGAATATATTCGTATTTGCCATTCGGTTTACAATCATATCAATGCCAACTCATGGGCCCCCATACACTCGACAACCGAGACAGATCCAACTTCTACAAAGAATCCACTACGTTTACTTCGACACACAAGACACTATGGCCCTCTGGCTCTGTACCTGATTGCCTATCTAGGCAGCCCCGGTGGTCTTGTCTACGAGGCTCTACAGTGTCAACACTATGCGCGTCTCGGTTGGCTTCTCCGTCTCGTGCTTCTCCTTCGGCCTGCATCCCCCTTCGCCCTGGCCTTGAAGGAGTGCAGTTTACCTCCCCCACCGCCTGCAGAGATGGATGTTGGAACATACTTAGCGGACCAGTCAAAGCTACCATTGACTTCAACGGATATACAGAACATTTTATCCTACGTCCAGGTACACCCTGTCGGTCTGTAGATCCTCATATAATAGATAGTCCGTTTTCTACAGGGCATGTCTCCTATACTTTTACTGGCATATGCTTGTACTCTTCCATGTGACTAACAAAGATAAGAGAAGTATGAAAAGCAAAGACTCCACGTACGGTCCGAAGGATACAACGTACAAAGTTCTATATCGCTTCATTTAGGCAATCGGAAGATGTATCTTCCAACTATTACCCGGAGGCAATTCATTCAGTGGTTTCTTTCTCTTCACGAACTGTCGATCCTGAACCATTTAGAGACAACTCCCTTCACTGACACTCATTCTATGTAAAACCTATCGATTAACTTGTCTTGTGAAGTGTTTTGCGTCACCTTAGGGAATTCGACACTGGCGTCCCAAAGTGTTGTTTGTGTTTTTGGGATGATGAATTTCCCAAAAACACGCGGCAAGATGAGCCCCTTTCACGTGAAATCACATACCCCTGCTAGTCGGGTGTAGCTAAGTGTCTCAGCCCACACGGCGTCAACTGATTATGATTTCTAGACTGCTGGTGACTGTCACGAAATGTAGCTCGGTTTAGGCCTGTGCGACTGGAAGTACTGTCGTAGCAGACTTTTCTTTTATCGGTTCAGAAATCAACCCTCCTCTGGAACAAGGATTGCATTGATTTTAATTCATATCCCATCTTGGAAATTGCTTAATGCCTTTTTTTCGAAGTGCCTTCATGAAGCCTGCTGCTAATTTACCTGCGTGACAAGGAGGGTGAATTAACATACTGAGAACTCACCTTTCTACGTGCTGTTCCTCAAATGACAAAGCACAAGCTTTTGGTTTGCAACACTGTCCTGATTCAGTGGACCATCTGCTCTAGTTAACCGTTGCTTCACCTGCTTATGTGACCTCGTTTGGCTGCAGGGTTAGCCTGGTCATGGAAACATTTTGATGGACATGTGTTTATTTGTTGGAATTGATTTAATGAAACTGATTAAATTGTCGTTGTTTGTGTTCGTGGCGGTCCCGTGTGTCGTTGTGACCTCCGCCCACTTTGTCGTCACGGTCGACATTAGTTCTGATAGTATCTTCTGGTCGTGAACTCACAGGACTTGTATCCTGTAAGCTTGCTGGTTATATCACACGGTCTGTCGCAGGAGCTCACTTTCCGAAGCGTGATGGTTATGAAGGTTGTTTAGGTGGACATCTGTGGTAGCATACAGAGTGCCACTGGCCCTAGTTGCTCTTGGATATCCCGGGGTGGTTACTTCGCTCGCCTTTTAAGACAACTTAAGATTGAGAGAGTACGATGACGAGGCCTGTTGGATTAGCAGTAGCAATTTTTCGAACGAAGTTTTTCCCTTCATAAACCGGAATTACCGCAATTTGAATTCAGCTTTAGAAGCATGCAATTACAACTTTGGGGCCAGTCTTTCTGTGCACTACTTTGTTTAACGTAGATTCACGCTGTCTCAGTCACTAGTAAACCAATAATGGGGTTCTGAAGTTAACTTCTACCTTCTGGGCTCAGTTGTAATTTGTGGCTGGTCACTATAATCCATACACATGTACACACACAAATGTACATGGTCAATATCGCAAACCTCCATAGTGAACATGTCACTATGTTCAAAGGGATAACTCGTGTGCGTCCACGAGGTGTTCAAACACTGTAGCGTTGCTGTATAGGCAATCGTCGTGTACAAAAACACCAGCGTTGAGCACTAATAGAAATCGCTAAATGTGGCACCATTTTGGTGCACAACTCCTCTGCAACTCTAAGCAGAATGGAGGGAACACTGCTAAACTGTCGCGATGTGGGGGATGACGGCCTAGAGGCCAGAGTTGATTTCGAGCGACTGACATCCTGATCACTGATATAGGTCCAAACCCTGATGCTATCAAGCTTAGCAAACACGTTTACTTAACTGCTGTACAACCACACGAGTTTTTTTCTCAGACTGAAGTAACGGAATGGTGGACAGCTGTAACGGTTACAAATGAGACGAATGGGGTTGATGGGGCGTTGTCTTGATCAGAAAAAACCTTCAGTCCAGTCCTCCAGCGCCAGAAAGTTCAACAGAAGGTTTCATTAAGAAGTCAAAATTCCTTTCTGAGTGAATTCCGTCCCTTATCGTGTTGCGCTCACCGTTGGGTGGTCGCTGCTTCCACCAAATGACAACGTTGTTGAGCTGTTGTGTGCATGAAGACTCTTGGTCATTTAGTTACACTTTTACTAACAACTGTTTATTGTTGATTTTTTTAGCTGTTTGTCGATCGTGAACCTCTCGCCGATTCTCACAAGCGTCTGCTCATGCAACATGTCGAGGCATGCCGTGAAGGCCTCGCTGCCAATTGTCAAGAGGAAGCCTTGGGTTGATCGCCCGTTCTGATCTACTCGTTTTTTCGTTAGTAGTGAGATAATAAAATACTGTACAGCATTTTCTTTCTTCTGCATACATGGTTGCATGTCTAAATGTCAGTTTGTTTGTTTTTCAACCAACGTTTGCTTGTAATTTTTGAGCTCTGTGACATAGGACTGACAAATTCCATAGCCTAACTAATGACCGGATGGGATCGCTTTGCAGTAATTCCACAAGCGCAACCGTTTGATGGATGAACAAAGCCTAGAACTTTATAACCTGTGCTGTAATACATCCTACGGAGACCATATTTCGTTCGTAGTCGGTGTCTAGAGCCCCCGGATAATCACGGTCTAAGTTGAGCTGTCTTACCGCATCAGGTACTCAGTTTAATTGTCATCGCCGTAGATAGTAACATCAATGTCGACACTGTTGTTCATCTACACAAAGTTACTTAATCGGAGCCAAGTATTATGAGGAAGGAGGTATTGGACGAGTAAAAGACCCTGTTCTATCCTACCACAATCCGTGGCTGCCCCTTGTCAAGCAGTCCAGTGTTCCTTTCATTGCCGGCTCTTGTAGCAGATTGTATCTCACTAGTGATTGTTCCAGTTTCTTTCATCAGTTTTCATGACGAACTATTACTAGTGGGAATTACTCCAGACGCGTTGAGCGTCGTCGCCTATTGTTCACTATTACTGGCTAAAGCGCATATTTTTAATCAATCAAGGGGTTCTAGCTAACATGTCAGATAAATGAACCCATCCTGTCCTCTTCCACTGTCTTAATACATAGGTAGATCTTCAGACTTGTATTTCTCCTAAAGTTATTTTAAGACAAGACTACACTGCACGTATTCAGCTGCTTATTATACGGTTTCGTTTTTAACTTCCACGCTGAGTCTGGATGTGGAGATACCGTCAGCTTCGCTTTCCACAGGCAGCCCTCTGTCTTCTCTGAACGACATTCCAGGGCAATGATATCTGATTTCACTTCAAGAACGGTATGTCTCAACAAAACAGTATTCGATTTTTAACACGACAGCCCACAGGTTAGTGGCCTTGTATGGTTTTCTGGTGCCGTTTTCTCGTTACTCGGGAAGCGGTATCACCGGCACTACCGGTGTCCAACCCCGTCAATTAAACTAACTCCGAAATCCAGGAGCCACTTATCCGATTCGGTTGATACACTGCATAATATCTTTCAAGAATAGATGCTCTGTTATTTTGTCAGTCTAGTTAAAAAGCTGATCAACCAACCCTGAATAATCGTTTCATAATCAACCCTGAACTCTGCATTAGCGTAGGTTTTGTGACGTTACTGTTGGACTGCAGTCTCTTCACTGTGTTAACCACAGACTTTCCCAACTTGAATTGCAGGCGAGCAACCGTTTCTCGCTGAACCAAACAGTGGTATGTTTCTGCGAGAATTTGTATTCTACGTAAGCACCGGTTACAGCTTCGTTCGAAAGTATCTGGCTGGACATAATTGGTATACACGGATCACACCGAAGCTAATTTTGGGAGCTTTGCCTTTACGGTCTTTTTGGGATGAGCTTGAACGCACGGAAAATGTCACGCATATTGTGAGCATGCTGGAACCTTTCGAAGTGAAGTCGTTCGTTGTTGGATCTGAAGAAGCCGAATCACGTGGACTCAAACATTTGTCGCTTCCGGTGCGGGATTTTGTGGGTGTGCCCACAGTTGAACAGGTGAGTATTTTTCTGTCCAGTTTTCAGACTTCGTACAGACTCTAGAGGCGAAAATATTTGAAATCGATTTGGACATAATTTGATGCTAAGCCCAGAATAGTTGGATGGTCTTAGGAACTGGTGACATCGTTGTAATTCCCCTTTTGACCTGACCCATACTCTGTCAAACAGTCAGCCTTGTTTTCTGTTCTGGTGTTGTTCGAATAGTGTTCTGTACTCTTCCGGATAGGGCTTTGAACATTACTATCCCAAATACTAAAAATTCATGAGATGCTGAGTGTTGATAATTCTCCACAGGACCGAAACAGATATGCAGTGCTTTGTGACTATCATCGGCATAGATTAACTTCGGTTGCAGGGCTGTATGCAGATCAATGGAAAGTGGTCAATCCGCTTGTGATATTCTAGATGTGCCATACCCTTATCCTTTAACTCGCTTTCTTCTCTCTCTTCCCCGTAGGTAGAAGCCGGTATCACATTTATCGATTCATGCACTGACCCTAATGGGACGGTCTACGTTCATTGTAAGGCTGGCCGTACGCGCTCTGCCTTCCTCCTTGCGTGTTATCTTATGCGTCGTGATCGAATCAGTGCAGAACACGCAGTTAAGCTGATTAAACAGAAGCGACCTCATATTAAGTTTACAACGGCGCAATGGTCATCACTGCAAGATTTTTCGCAGATGGATTCCTCTCAACAAGAAAAGCCTCCGTGATACACCGAGCACGTGAGTCTGGTCCCACTTCCTAGATTAGTCTGGATTGTTGTTGGCTATTGTTTACCAATTACCAGTTCGTCTTTGAAGGCAAAGTGGTCTGTTACACTACAGATCTGAATAAGTTAGTAAACCATAAGATGGCTTTGATCCGTCTTCGCGCAAGTTATGTATATCTTTTACTTGATCACGTGAAGTTACACAGAATGAGCTCTAGAGTCGGAAGGCCTGCGAAACCAAGCAGTGGATTAGAAATTTTTTTCAAGATGTCAAATTTCTTTTAACTTGTGAATTAACAAGACTTTGTAGGGGGTGGAACGGGGTGCATAAGTTCGCTTGTCCTAGGAAAGAATGGACGTGAGTGAAGTCCGGTCTGATAACGGGGATAGCCATTTGAAAGCTGTGGCTAATTCCATCAAGGTGACTGAAGCTGTAGGGACAAGGAAGTAGCGTTCGATTACCACAGTATATTCACCCCTAAGCAGTGAGGCATCGGTGTTGAACACTGATGTCACTTTGTCGATGATGATGATGATGACCCCCTAAGCTGAAGCGCTTCATCCACGTTTCGTGGTAAATGGCACAATCCATGCATTCACAGTGTTTGTTCAATCAACTATGACAAACTTGCATGTTTTTTCGACGGACTGAACAGAAAAACAAGTCGCATACTAAAGCTTGAGCGTTTACCACTGTTGCTTCCCATCTATGCGATATGATTCTTTGCTTAACACTTCCCGACATATCGCACTCATTATTTTTATTGTCCTTTTCCAGTTCAGTTTGTAACAATGCAGCATCTGAGATCCGGTCACATGAATATAATGACAGATTGTCTGGATTTAGCCACACAAACTCCGGGTTCAGACGTTGTAGCTGTCATTTGTCACAATTCCACAAGGCGTTCGTAAACTAAGTATTTGCAGTTTTCGCTCGTATATTCCCGAAGCTCTCTTCGTCTTCGTTGACCCATTTATCGCAATTAAGTGGCAACACAATCTGGACTATTTTGAATAGGAATTTCTGTGCGATAGCAATCGTGGATTGCACAAACCATTCCGAATATTTTTCTGTGCAACCAATCGGGTTCACCATCAGGGCAGTAGGACAAAACTTCAGCATCTTTTGACTGGACTTATTGGTTAGCCACTCATTTTAGTGCACAGAATTCAATTTCCCATTGGAAAAAAGTAGGATGTACCTAATCGACTTGCACGCCCCTTTCCGCTAAGATTAGCTGGACGTAACAGTGGTCGATTTCCCGGCTGACTTTGAAAAATCGTTCAGTTCTAGCACCCTTTCGGTTCCCAGCCACCATGCCACCCGAAGTAAGTGTGAGAGCTAAGATACCGTCAGGTTGCCAGAGCACAGACAGAAGCAGTTGAGATGCTGAGGTTGGGTTCCAACCGTTGACCTTCTGGTCCGTAATTTTGCTCCGTGACCAGCGAGCTTTCTTGAGCTCATTCTGTCACCGCGCATATACCTGCTGAAGCTGTATTTTCCTTTTCATTATCCAGCACGCCAGAGGGGCTAATTATCGGTGGTTTCTGCCGCTCCCCAATCACCAGAACCACGCCAGTGACCCACACACCTTAGCTACGTCGTCTATTTTGACGGCAATTATAACTTATTTTCTCGCCCTGTTGCCTCCACGTAAGTAGTGAGTAACTGTTGAGTCGTCGGTGTGGTATATCCGACCTACATGTGTACGGATACCGACTAACGGTCGTCAGGATCTGATAGAACATCTGTAATCTCACAACGGCTAAAAGTGTGTGGGAAGACACCGTTTACTGGTCTGTTCGTCAACTTTGCAACCGTTGGAAAACGTCTTCTTCTGATCGACGAATTATCGGCTTAGGGATTGCGGTGCAAGTTTTGGATCGGAGCGCATTCGTGCATTCGTTTAGATCTGTCTTTCCAATTGCTCCCGTCTATTTTCAAGCAACCTGGGAGTCCTCTAGCCGGGCCTCGTTCTCCATTCAGATCTATTCACCAATAGTACGCCACACTCAGAGGATCGAATTTTGGTGCTACCACTTGGGGACCTCTTGGAGGCAGCAGGACAGAAATTCTCTATCGCCCATTGATTCCTAGATGCAACTGACGCGAATGCCACTAATAGCAATGTGATTATTCTCACGCTTTACTGCCATATGCTTTGCTTACTATATCGAGAATTCCCTGTCTTATTGTTGTTCCGCCTGAACACTCGTTTTTTCGTTGTAGATCTCCGTGACGCTTCCTGTCTATCCTCATTCCTCTAGCACCGTCCATATCATCCCGGACAACTTCGCCACTGTTCAGAATTTATAGAGAACTTGACTTTGTGTACAGGCCTTTCAATTTTCTGTCCTTTCCATCAGCAGACATTTCGTGTTTTTTTAATGGAAAATCTAATTTGTTCCGGCAGCACTCCTGTTCTGTTCCTACTGTGCTTCCCTGTTGGTTTGCTGTTCCATTTTTTACCTGCACCTCACTCTGCCAACGACATCCTGGGGTGACGCCTGATATATGACTGATGGGAGTCTCGACATGAGCTTTTTCCGGTAGCGCCAATGGAATAGGAGTCTAAACTTGTTTTGAATTTTCTGCTCCCGTTTTCGTCACAGAACGGCGGTTCGTGATCTTTCCCCAATGCTTACTTGATCGATTAGCGCCCATATATTCCATCTGGGAGGTTTGCGTCTCAAAGTCAGGAAGTGGTCTGTAAGTTTCGGCTTGCTGGATAGCTATTGCCCAGTTAACCTGTTTGTTACTCACCGTTTTTCTTAGCTGATGAAGTGCTTACTGTCCGGATTCATGCATTTTTGCAACACAGGTCCAGTAAAAAGCGTTTGGGTGGATGACAGATATTGCTACACATACTTGGTGACACGACATTGGTGGTTTGATTGGACTTGAGCTGCAAAGCTTCTTATCTCCGGAAAAGTCCATAACATAACCATAAATGTGGTGTTCATTCTTATCCGCCGTTACCATGTGACATTCGTTCGCCTTAATTCAATGGATTTTCCGGTCAACAAGACTGAGGAAACGTTTCTTTCCCACTTTACACCCAAGATGTTGATATCGAACATTCTCAACTGAATCTCCCAACTCTCGTTCGGTCGGTTTTCTTACAGATGTCTAGCGGAAAATTCTGAATTGCTTCATTGCTTCAGGCAATGAAGACATTTTGATCACCAACTTTAACCAACTTGTCACCTTATGGGAATTTGGTGTCCTTCGCATGGTAGACTTGGTTTCGTCTGAACAGGTAAGTTTTTAGTGGTTGTATGAAGGCTTAAAGTGCCCGACAAGGCAGTCAAAACTCACGGTAATGACCTACGTAACCAAACAGAAATGAACTGATATTTGAGCACTTGTCCGGGTTGTGTCAAAGCCCACCACACTGGATGCTTGTCAATTGACCCGGCTGTTCAAGATTTCAGCACGTGAGAGGATACTTGTGTCATCCACTTGTTTAAAAGATTCTTTTGGAGAAGTTTCCCAGGATTCTGGCGCACCCATTAGGGGTTAAGAGCTGTCAGCTATGTCAAAGCATCGAAGGACACACGCCTTCTCTCGCCCCAATTCGGTTGGTACGGCATAAACCCACGGGCAATATACTACTTATATGACCCGAGAACCGCGTTCACTTTTCATAGCTGTTTTAGAGATTTCGCTTTCATACAAGTTGGAAGAACATTGTGGTGGCCATTTTGTATTAGTTGGTTAGATTACTTCTGTGTCTACGATTAGGTGACCTTTGCGCTGTAAGAAACGATATGTAATGGTGGCAAAGTGGCCATCGCCCAATTGTGTGCCTCGTCTCAAAATACTGCTAATGACTGCTCTAACTGATCTATTTATATGAAAGTTTACCCTCTCAGACGGCTAGAAGCGCCATGCTTGGAGGTGAGTCGCTCCAACGAAGCGAACATCGCTTCTATGAGAAAGTTATGTCGTGAACCCGCTACAGACCAGACGAAAGCATGTCCTTGTTAGTCAGGATACGGAATGGAGCAGTTTTCTGTCGCTGCTTCTAGTTTTTCGAAGATTATATTTTGAACTTGTCGAAAATTCTGTGACTACAAATACGGCTTCCTTTGTCTCGAGCTATGATGCCTTTTGTTATTCCTTGGTGGACGGAAAAGTGTGCTGAGGCCCTACACTGGAGTCGCGCACCACAACGTGCTGTTCCATCTAGTCTGGTATGTTTTATGCGGTCAATTTTCGTTGGCGATCGATATTTCATCCTTAAGGTAAACCAGTGCATGCTCAAAGGTCGCGAGGCATTCCCACTTTATCCTTATTGGAAATCAACGGCAATGTGCTTCTCGAACCTAAGAAACCCAGGTTGATAACTGGACACTATACCAAACACAACCGAACTTGGCAGTCTGTTAAGTAAGGAAGGTAGTCCACAAGCCGCATGAACTTATCACCTGAAGAATCTGCCACTGGACCATGTGATGTGAATCGGGACTGAAGTGGAGGTCCACCCTAACCCATTTTCAACTTATTCATACTTTTGCTCAG
Source organism: Opisthorchis viverrini (assembly GCF_000715545.1). Taxonomy (NCBI): domain Eukaryota; kingdom Metazoa; phylum Platyhelminthes; class Trematoda; order Opisthorchiida; family Opisthorchiidae; genus Opisthorchis; species Opisthorchis viverrini. The sequence continues at coordinate 832,384 of NW_008751857.1, read as the reverse complement.
CCAGCCGTGAATGAACTGATGTTTACGACCACGAGTCCAATCACTGGAGACTTGTGAGATGCGCACCACTGCGTCAACAAGGGTTAAATAGCTTTTTAGGCCTTTTAGGCTGCTCTAAACTCTAAGTTCAAACCCCGAGAATTTTTCAGTACTTTCAAGGCCGTGAGCATTTTTAGTTTCACTTTATCCTGCGTTGGTCAGGTGTAGTTTTGGTCGCAGCAGTTAATTTACGTACTACAAGGATCACGTGATTGTAACGCCGAGCCGTCCCATTTGATAGCCGACACGAAGAATTATTCCAGTTACATATTGGTCATTTGATCGATTAATTACCAACATTGGAGCAGGTCAAATATTGCGCGGTTTGGTTGTCCGTTGGAATATGGAAAAGCGTGGGTTTCCAAAGCACAGATACTAGCATGACAACAGCGAGGAACTGTGCAACTCAATTTGAGGAGGTTACTGCAGCAAGTGAACTGCACATAATAGCTTTTCGAATCGCTAACGTTGAAGCCAGGGTAAACATTAGCACCTGGCAATAGGATCTCTTCTGACCGACACAGTCGTGTTCTTGAAATCTGTCAAGCCCGTTGCTTGCCCTATTGACGTTGCTTCTATGGCTCCGTTAATCCAGTCTTCAGATTTTCTAGGTTTCTTCTTTGTGGTACCTTTTCGAGGGCGATTTTGTTTTGGAGTCGACATGCCTGAGTAAGTCACATGCTCAACACGTCACCCCGACGTGTCTGGTTTCCGGTCATTTCCTTGTGAGGCTTAGATTGGCTACCGTAAAGTGTCCACGCTCCAGTTAGAAAAGCGAATAGAAGAGGTACGCTGCCATGTGCATTGTGCAGGAAAGTCGGAAATCAACTAAGAAGAACATGGATGAGTAGGAACATGAATTCCCTTACGTGTGTTCCATTCTATTCTATTCTGTTCTATTCCGTGTACTTAGACCGCATAATCTATCTGTAGGTCCTGTTGTCTGATGCAGTCGATGGACTGTGTCTGTCTATCTCCGGAACCATACAGATGATTGGTCAAACCTGATCAGTTTGTCTCATCATCGCTTAAACGCTGGTACTCATAGAAAAATGATCAGAGAAAGATATTGATTTTCTTGGTTGCTCTGGACCATTGTGAATTGAAATCGTTCGTTATCATCCCTTGTCAAATAGTTTCCCATTAGGACCACTTCAATAGTTTCACCTTCTAGCCTTCACAGAAATATTTTTAGTCTCCCGTTCTTAACGCGAGATGTTCTTTTTCAGCTCATATTTATGCAAACCATTGTTCTCAGAAATGAGTTTGACTGCAAACAACACAAGTACGGATGGACCTACTGGTAATGGAGATTTTGATGTGATCAACGTGGACCATGAAGATCCGAAAGAAGCAGATGACCTATCACCTTCCGTAAGATTGCGTTCTACAGAGGGGCATGTGAGTTCTCGTTCTACAACTCTGAAAAAATCCTCTCGTCCGTCTTCCGGGGATGGATTTACTTCTCGCCAGCAACCTCCACACGATTCAACATTGCCTTCACCCCGCTATCTCAATCTTAGGGTCTCATTATCCATCGCCTTCTTTTTTCGTATTGCATTGCTACTATTCTCCGTGTGGCAGGATACTACGCGTTGGCCCGATGGGCAGCTGCGTTTCACTGACGTGGACTACGACGTCTTCACTGATGCTGCACGAGCCCTCGTTTCCGGAGAAGATATTTACAATGCTAGACCGACCTATCGTTACTCTCCCCTCATAGCAGCTTTGATCGCTCCAGGTCATTGGCCATTTCGCAACCGTCTGGTTCGCCAGTCTCCATCAGTTAGTCCGAAGACCTTGTTCGATCCATCTTTGAATACGCAGCGCACTCCTATGCATACAAGCACTCACGGACTGACAAGCGTAGAAGATGCACTGTCAAGGCTTTGGGGGAAACTTATCTTCATCATAGCTGACCTGATGTGCGCCTGGTTACAATACAACATAATTATTATCCAGGCCATGGTGAGTTGCGCGGATATGTCCCTCAAGTCTACCCTTCGTTAGTGTCATTACATTTTGGGGATTGTTCAGATTTCAAATCTATCCCTTAGGATAGCATTGTTACTGATTTAAGATCCAAGTATTCCCTGAAATGCATATACACTGGGACCCCACTGAAACTATTTCAAGTTCAGTTACTCGAGTTTAGAATGCCAACATTACATCTGAGGATCTGGAATCAAGTTGGTCTGACCTGTTTCAACCGGAAGTCTGGGAAGACCTTGGTCTATAACTCGGGATCAGACATAGTAGAGATCTATCGTAGCTACTGCTCATACTACCATGATGTACCACACCATACCCTTATAACTGAAAGTGCCACATCCCTGATATTCTTGTCTTATGGTTGTTTGAAGATTATTCCCCTGATTTCTGAGGATACCTATGTACTGCAGATATTCTGATGTCGGGTAATCGATCGTCAGCAGTTTGGTTGGGTTTGCGGCATTATTTTTCCCTTGGATCCGTTTTGAGTCGAAGGCACAAATTGTCTCCTTGCCAATTATTTGGTCGACTTGATGCATGCATTTGGCTTCCATTCCTACACTTTGTGCGCTATTAAACTAATTGTCCATGCTCTCCTTTCTGTTGGTTGACACGACGTTTATTGGAGTTTTTTTTTGTGTTCATAGGTATCCAGTTTCTTCATAGATGAACCACGGCGCATTGATACTCGAACGTGTAGTTGTTATTCGGGAATGACCTTTAATGACGTTTCTTTGCTTCTTGACAGCTCAACGTAATCTAAATTGAGGATATCTGTTATTAATAACAGCGGATTAACCGCAAGCTACTCGTAAAAATTACGATTCAGCGTATTTTTTCTGGGGGAGGGGCTGGTCTTACACATAGTAGACGCAAGTTTCCTGAACAGTATCGTTTTCGAATTGAGTAGGGAAAAACTCCCAAGTTTTAGTAACCGACCGCTACATTCGTTCGAGAGTTCTCATTAGCAATTCCAAATTCAGTTTGCATGTTTTCACTCACACGTCACAATTACACCTATTTATTTGAGCCCATCCACTTTTCCCTAATACAGCCCGAGACTGTACATGAATCTTCAGAAAATATATCCTTCCCTTCGGCCAAACTCAGCCAGCTGGCGGTTTTGTTGGTCTCTTTCGGATGGCTTTTCAATCCGGTTACGGCGGTGGTGTCAGTCCGTGGGAACGCAGAAGCTGTTCTTGGGGTGTGCATACTTGCTTGCCTTGCTCTCATCCTGAGACGTCGTCTGTTTCTGGCGGGCCTCTTTTTTGGAATCTGCATACATCTCAAACTTTATCCAGTCATTTACTCCCCGGCAATTTATTTGTGGTTATCTCAATGGTCTTGCAAACCTTCCGGTTCAACTTACTCCCGTTTGCGTCTCCTGATTCCATCACGAGCCCATTTCGCATTTGCACTCGGCACCCTGCTCAGTCTTGGTCTGCTCACAACGATCGGCTATGTGTACTTTGGTGGCATGGTGTTTCTCCATCAGGCCTATCTGTACCACTTTACGCGTGTTGATATGAAGCACAATTTCGCACCTCATTTTTATCCGTTCTATCTGTTGTCTGGTCTGCAATGGAAAATGCTAGATATGAAAACTGTCACAGGGCTTCTAAATTACGGCACGACACGAGAAATCCTCTTTCGACAACTGTCAGCTCTGATGGGGATGCACGAACCGACTGTACAAGATAGTCTGACCACCTGGATCATCACGCAGTGCGCATTAAATGCAGACGTGGTCAAACGCGTGTTCAACGCAATTGCGACGCTGCAGTCCCTTGTGCTCATCCCTGGACTGTCGTTCAAACTATTTGGTCAGCTTGGTTTATGTTGGTTTGCGGTTACCTACGCGTTCGTCACATTTAATAAGGTGAGCTCTTTTGTCAGCAATCTTTGATAACTGCATTACCCCCTTCTCTGGAATGATCAACTCTTGGTGAACGACGCCCTCCCGAAGCTGATCACTTTGAGTGGAGCAGGTATTTCCGTTGATATTCTAAATTCATTAGTATTTTTAGTGTTTTTTATCACAAGCAAGCAATACTATCTCTTAGATTACTGTGTTGACAATTGTTCATAATCAGAAGCCATGGGGAATTTTATTTCCAGAATGTCTCAAGTTGCAATACCGGATGGTCTGCAGAGCATGCCTACCGTCTACATTAATTGAAAAGATAATGGATTTGGATACGGTAACTGGATTGTCGGTGGTGTAGTCCAATGTGTAAACTCGAATCCGCCTATGATGTCAGTTCTCTATGGCGCTGTTACTTCTTGTGACAGATAATTTACACTCGACCTTCCGTCATTGGACTTCGTCGTTTGCGGTCCATCATGATGGCCACGACCGAGTGGGCTAAGGTACTTTGAAGTCGAGATCCATTGTTCCGTCGCTAGAAAGGCCTGGGGGAATCGGTGCTGAATTCCGGAAAAGTCCACAGGTGGCCCGAAATCCCCATAGAACTTGGTCCAAGCACTGGACAAGTAACCATACAGCAATCTACCAACACCCTCGGGACTTTTTCCTAGCTTGATATTCCGGGGAATGGGCTGAACGAAGTGAAGCTAGATGAAGAATAATGCATGGCTTCCTCAGCTCACGTATTCGTGGTGTGCGCAGGTTTTGTGATCATTATGCTAATACAACGGGTTGATAGAGCGAAGTGACATTCCCTCGAGCAATCGTCGCTATTAGATAAGCCGCCTCAAGGGCGGAGCATTGTCTTTGAGTAGGGCATAGCTTGTAACAGTAATATACCGGACTTCATGTAGCTACAGCGGCAATGTCTTCGGAGTATTCTGCTGTATGTAGCTCACTGCTCCACTCGCGGCCTAGTTCTCTACTGGACATTTGGTGCAAATGTCTAAACGATTTCAAGAGGCGAGCGAAGTTTTGTAGACACTATTCCTTTGGATATCAAACGTACACCCAGTTTTGGTCTACCCCAAGCAGTTTAATGCTGTCAATACTGTTGTGAACTCAAGGGACTAGGATGGAAGGACAAACTCCTCAAATTTAGATTTGTTCCACCTGTCCATGCTCTAAACTTCTATTAAGTCTCGGTCGTCTCTGAATGAAAATCATAGTTTCGGGGGTTCTACTCCTGCGGCACTCCCAACCTTCTCCTCCTCGGTAGTCAAACAGGTGGGAGAGGAAGTTTAATGAGCAAAAAAGGGTGACCTCTACAACTTCTGGATATTCTGAACATATCCGTACTGCTAAAAGCGACTGTTTTTGGGCGCTTCACCTCGTGACGGAGTTCTGCGTTCCATGATTGGATCGAAAATTTTGTTGGATGATATATCAGATGCATTTAAACCTATTAATTAGTTATCACGAATGTCTTCATCTAACCAAGGAACTCGTTCATGCTAAGGTTATACTTTCCAGACAAACTAAGGGCTCAGTCAAACAGTTTTTGTTATACCCTGGCAGCATCTGCCTCCACAAATCGAAACGTCTGACTGAGCTGGGATAGCGACCTGATGCACGCACGCAAGGCGTTACTTGGTCAGGTGTGGCAGCATAGCAGTGGTCACTCGCCTTACTGGTCTTCTGAAAAGAGGAACCTTTTCATACACGCCTTATGGCCCTCCTAGTATAACTGACTTGAATGAAGCACTGAAAGTACTGTAGATTGACAGTAAATGCTTCAGTTGCTGGAGTACAACCGGTAGATTTGCGAAATATTGCACTTGTTAGTGAAAACATTTGAATGCATTCTGTAAATTTCTTTTTCATTTTGAATGATAAGCTAATGTGTTTTGTTTATCTGCAAGCGGGAATTCTTCACTCTGCGTTTTTAAGCATTTGTTTGGGACCCTTTCGGGGAAACCAATTTCACCGTGAATTTTTAAAATCAAGTGTTGTACACTGCCCTCTTGGCTTTACCAGTTATGCGTTGAACCATATTCCATTGCTGTGTAAGCGAATTCAAGCCTGGAAGATGGACATGCTGACCGTTGCGTTGTGCAACGGTGACTTCAATCGAAGAATATGTTTTCAGCACCAAAAGCTGCAGTGGGCTTGTCGTGTGTTGCGCTTGCTGATTCATTATTTGTCGAAGAGTGCTGTTCCTGGTGCCTAACCCAGAGTGGCGCAAGCAGAGAGATAGTCAAAATTTGACCTGATAGAGGGGTGTGGAAAAGTCTGAGTGTTTTCGTGCCATTACCTCTAATGCTTGGCTATAGCTACCCACTCCCATTTTCCGGTGTCCGAAACTGTAACAACTAAGACCAACGTACCCTTGATACACGGTTTACAGCTGACCTACTGACTGACTCGCCTTCCAGAATGAGCTCCGCGTGATCCTTGTGTGCATTGTTGCAGGTATTGTCAGATACTGCTGCTGATCGACGTCACTTTTTATCCAAATTGCCTAAATGAGGCACCTCGAAATGGTCTTTTCAGACCAGCAGCAAGTCCTTTCTCCGTCTACTTTTTTCACAATAAGGCCTTCGAATAAATTATCGTTGTACAGCATCGAAGCATCGGTGTTTGAACGCTGATGTGTTCTCGATGGTGATCAGAATTGCCTTGTCGGTTTTGATTCGTTGCTTTGGTACTGCCTCTGTGGCCCACTGTTTGCTCACTATTAGTAGTATCACTGGGTTGTTTTTTGCCAGAGTAGATTTTAATGTTTTCCTACAGTGTCGTCATGTAAACCTGTGTTTTTCCGCCCTATACAGGTGTGTACTTCACAGTATTTTCTTTGGAGTCTCGTCTTGTTGCCTATTGCGTTGGCCCAAGTGAAATTACCGTCCAACCGCCTGGTCATCCCAACTGTAGTTGAGATGTTGCTGATGTGGCTGGCTCCTCAAGCTCTGTGGTTAGCTTCAGCCTACACACTAGAAATGCGCACACCCACTTCCCAACTGATGGCTCGTTGGGTATGGATTTTGGTTTGGTGCTCGTCGCTGGTTTTCTTGCTTTTCAATATTATTTTATTAAGGCGTTTGATAAAGTGGCGCAAACCCCGTGCTACTTTGATTCCTGCAGACATTGTGGGGGAATCGGATAGCCATGAGCTCACTGACAAGAAGACCCTCTAAGTAACACTTCCATTCACTATGTGAACCTGTTAACTCCCTCCTTTACTTACCGCATTTTAACTCCTTACACAGCTCAACTGTACCGCTGTATATTTTTGTTATTTTCTATGTTTTGTTTCGGATTGGTTAGATTGTTTTCCTGTGTTTCAGACCATCCAACTTCAACCATTCCAAACTTGTTTACTTTTTTTGGCCACTTTGTCGCTGAGTGTTCTGTTTAATGTATGCACAACACACACACACGATTTGTGTGAATGATCATTTCAGTAGACCAGCACAAACTAGTGTTTTTTTGCTGGGTACTATGCAGAATACTGGTATTACGTGAAATTGCCATCGTTCTTATATGCACAGGGGGCACTTTGTTAGTAGGTGCCTTTTTTGAGGTTCCTTTTATGTAATTTGTTTTCCATAAGTAAGCAGATCTAGTCCTTGAAGGATGGAGTCGTCGTGTATTAGGATGGGAAAGATGGTTCAGTGACTAGGGCGCGAAATAAGTAGAATGTATCAACTCGTCCTTCAGACGGAACCTGATAGTAATGCTGCAACTGGAACTTAAACTCAGATTAGTGGTTATGTATGTCTTATAATAAGAATTTCTAAGCCTATTGGTAACTAGTTCAGTAACCCAATCATCATTGAACATGAGTCGTACATAGACGCGCTTTTCCCCAAACAGACAGTGATCCTTGTGTGCATTGTTGCAGGTATTGTCAGATACTGCTGCTGATCGACGTCACTTTTTATCCAAATTGCCTAAATGAGGCACCTCGAAATGGTCTTTTCAGACCAGCAGCAAGTCCTTTCTCCGTCTACTTTTTTCACAATAAGGCCTTCGAATAAATTATCGTTGTACAGCATCGAAGCATCGGTGTTTGAACGCTGATGTGTTCTCGATGGTGATCAGAATTGCCTTGTCGGTTTTGATTCATTGCTTTGGTACTGCCTCTGTGGCCCACTGTTTGCTCACTATTAGTAGTATCACTGGGTTGTTTTTTGCCAGAGTAGATTTTAATGTTTTCCTACCATGTCGTCATGTAAACCTGTGTTTTTCCGCCCTATACAGGTGTGTACTTCACAGTATTTTCTTTGGAGTCTCGTCTTGTTGCCTATTGCGTTGGCCCAAGTGAAATTACCGTCCAACCGCCTGGTCATCCCAACTGTGGTTGAGATGTTGCTGATGTGGCTGGCTCCTCAAGCTCTGTGGTTAGCTTCAGCCTACACACTAGAAATGCGCACACCCACTTCCCAACTGATGGCTCGTTGGGTATGGATTTTGGTTTGGTGCTCGTCGCTGGTTTTCTTGCTTTTCAATATTATTTTATTAAGGCGTTTGATAAAGTGGCGCAAACCCCGTGCTACTTTGATTCCTGCAGACATTGTGGGGGAATCGGATAGCCATGAGCTCACTGACAAGAAGACCCTCTAAGTAACACTTCCATTCACTATGTGAACCTGTTAACTCCCTCCTTTACTTACCGCATTTTAACTCCTTACACAGCTCAACTGTACCACTGTATATTTTTGTTATTTTCTATGTTTTGTTTCGGATTGGTTAGATTGTTTTCCTGTGTTTCAGACCATCCAACTTCAACCATTCCAAACTTGTTTACTTTTTTTGGCCACTTTGTCGCTGAGTGTTCTGTTTAATGTATGCACAACACACACACACGATTTGTGTGAATGATCATTTCAGTAGACCAGCACAAACTAGTGGTTTTTTGCTGGGTACTATGCAGAATACTGGTATTACGTGAAATTGCCATCGTTCTTATATGCACAGGGGGCACTTTGTTAGTAGGTACCTTTTTTGAGGTTCCTTTTATGTAATTTGTTTTCCATAAGTAAGCAGATCTAGTCCTTGAAGGATGGAGTCGTCGTGTATTAGGATGGGAAAGATGGTTCAGTGACTAGGGCGCGAAATAAGTAGAATGTATCAACTCGTCCTTCAGACGGAACCTGATAGTAATGCTGCAACTGGAACTTAAACTCAGATTAGTGGTTATGTATGTCTTATAATAAGAATTTCTAAGCCTATTGGTAACTAGTTCAGTAACCCAATCATCATTGAACATGAGCCGTACATAGACGCGCTTTTCCCCAAACAGACAATATTTAGTTCTATCCATTATAGAGCGCATCTTCGGTGAAGTTTCTAGTCAGATTACGCTATAGAAATTCACCTCCCACTAAACCCTATTCTTTTTCTTCCATTCTCTAAACCGTATGTACCAAACTGTGTCACCAAAATTTTTCGAAAATGTATGTACCGATGTTTTTCACATGTACTTTGCACGCGAATATTGCTATCATATAAAGTTGTGAGTTATTAGCCAAGAGGACCAACCACAGAAAGCAAGTTTTGTTCGCCACATCTATTCTTCTTGTGACTCATTCTGATTGCATCGACCTCTTTCCTGCAGGACAAACACGGTAACACGTACAACGAAGTTACTTTTAGCTACCAGTATACTAATGTTTCTTAGAATCCTGCGTTCTCTCGTGTTCAGTCTGCCGCATTTTGTGGCCAATGACATAGCCACTTCCGCAATTAAACAAACAGCTGTTTTGTTCATGAACCCGTTTTTAGAGTTTCCAGACTTCACGTCTGGTTCTGTCAGAAAACCTTTTTCAGACGCCGCATAATTGGCAAGTGTCTTATGTCGGGAAGTGCAATGTTTTCTTCAAAACTAACTTTCGAGTGCACTCATAATTTATCCATTGATTCATGAACCTCCGTAGACTCCATTTTTATCGGATGCGCTAGAAACGGTAACACGCATTCAAATTGTGAAGCACCATCATCTCTTGAACTAAAACATCAATAACTCATCTCGTCATTATCGATTTTCTAGGAGAGTACAACAGTTGGTAACATATTCAATTGAACCAGCAAGATTGTACCTAATAACTGATCCTGTATCTTCGAAAGGGACCTAATGTAAAAACAAGCTAAAAAAACCTGTATTCTAGAGATTTTTTGCATGATGGAGTGAAGAATAGCCTGAGTACGCTGGTCGTGCTGAGCCCCGCGGCCGTGTCTGAGTAGTTGTCACATGGAGAGCTTTTAGGGAAATCTGTCCAGGATGAGAACAATTACCAATGTTATCAGAGTTCCAGACGTACATCTGTTCGGCTATCGTTTCACTGCGCACTGTTTTGACTTCGAAAGTATCCGTATAGAGTCCGCAGTAAGCTATTCCAAGCCCAGACGGATAGTGATACTTGAAGTCATTGCACTGGAATCTCGGCGTATCTGACGCCGTTCGAGCTCGTCCAGCTTGGGAACAATTGATACAACGGATATGGAATACGTATACCGTAACTACTCAAAATACTCGGAATTTGACAAGCATCAATATTTTGCGGTTAACATCTGTGTAACGGAAATTACCGAAATGGATGAACTTAACGCCACAACACAAAAATCAACCAATTCCACGGAAACCACGATAACCTTCATTCAGCCTTTGCATCAGAGCATTTGACCTAAAATTTGTCAATTGTTGAGCCACAAAACAGTTTCTTGGTAGTTGAACTTGGTCTTATTGTGTGAATTTTGGAACCAGTATCTGTTGGGTCCGTCGCATTGTGACTTTGAACCCCCAGTTGCAGGTTGCTAATGGTCAAATCGCCTTCGAGATTTCCCATCGTTTGGCCCACAGTGACTGGAGAAAATGAAGAAGTAGTGCCTAAACGGCAATAACGACTGTTGTGTTAGCATCGAGCGTGTTTAAGTGCCCAACTAACACGAACGAGACCACTCAGCAGACTAAAAAAGCGCGGGCGAGCACGAATTACGCGAAATGGTGATAAGGCAGAAACTGTTGCCAAGTTGGAGAGTTTGTCCAAACGTTGAACAGTGAAAAAAGCTCACGCATACTATTGAAACAGTTCTTTCGTCGCATCAAGCTAAATGTAACAATCTCTGTTGTTCATTATGCGTTCATTATGCATTTGATAAAGAAAATCCAAAAAAGTAAAACGTAAGTAGGTTGGAAAGGATTAACTTTAGAATTGTGATTAGGGAACACTGCTAATAAAAAAGTGCTGTGAGCCAATAGATTGTGTCTTCTTCTACAAGAGAAGACCACGGAATTATGTAAATGGATGACTAATTGAAGTATGCTGATGGATGCAGGTACATTCTGTGGAGATAAACGGTGAGTTCAATGGCCAGAGAGGCCATTTCCAAAAACGTGTGATATATTCTGTGTAAAACTTGCTTGTGTCGTTGGAATCTTTGATGAATCTCGAAGTACAGAAAAACTAATATCTGTCAGTCAGCTTCATTCTCTTTGGTGGGACTAAAGTGGCTGTCCAGGAAGCCGTTGTATTTGTATTTGTTGTATTGGTAACGACCGCATGGGCACTAGTTTTATCCGTGTGCAGCATGTGTTAACGGAAACTAATTGTTCGGTCACAGTGGCTTGCCGATATCTCTCGTAGGAAATGCACAGCCTGAAAACATCTTGGTGGCGTAGAGTATCTAGTGAGCAAATACACTGAGACACTCTGCATTCACACTTTACCGAAATCACAAAAAGAGAAAGATTCCGACGACCTTGTGAGTATACTCAGACAGCAAATGATCTCAGCTTACATTTTACTGCTTTCTCTGTCGTGTGCGCTTTTTTGTAACCTTTCCTAATTTCAATTCGTTTGGAAGCGTGCACAACCTTTGAGTTGGATAATTATGGCATTTTTGTTTGAACTGACATGAAAGAAGACAATTGCAGTTGTCTAACTAACAGAGCAGAACTTGCATTTCTTGCTACTGACCGAAAGCAATTTACCTCATTCGACATCAGACGTTTTGTTGAATGCACCTGACGATCGTGGTTTTAGAGAAATAACGGTTTACTGACGGATCAAACAAAATTTATATAGACTGAACGAATTCGCCAACGCTATTCCTCAGATTGTGATGATTTCCACGGCAGTCTACTACAAACATAAACATCAACATAGTACAGACATGAAGTTATAACCCATTAATATTCTGTATGCAGCGGATTGTCACTGGTGAGAAAACTGGAGATGGAGGTAGGTTATGTTACTTCATAGATGCAATCATGGGCATACTCGTATCTACTCAATGGGGAGCTCTGCTGCGATGGATGTTGCAAGATAAAGCTGATGAAGCAGAAAGCATATCTGGGTGACCTCTTACCCGAATACACTGGACCTCTGGATGCAACCTTCCTATGTCAGGAATAACATAACTTGTTCCCCTCTTTGAACTGGTGACGACTCGTGAATGTTTTTGCTCTCAGTGACACCTTTCAAAAACACGTTAACCACTTCTTTGAAGACTCACTAGCAATGAAGTTTCCACTCAACAGTATTCATTAGGTTGGAATTGCACTGTGCGCATTTAATTCAGTCAACCCTTGATGCGGTCATGTTTGCGCATTCATGCGCATGAATGAACGAACGAACGGCAGAAAGTGCGGTTTTAATGAACCATTGTCAAGTAAAGTCTGTCATGTTTGATTAGAGAAAACTAATTAATTGAGTTAGACGGGGCAGAAATTACCCCTGTTTGCTTCCGGATCAGATCTGGTGTTTGCATTTATTCGGGTAGTGTTGAATAAACAATTAACCACATTTTGTTCCCTAACGAATTTCGTTTTATGATTTTTTCTCCGCAGTCACCAATGGTAATTTAGTTGCTAGGATTTCACTGGAGGAAATCCAAACTGCAGACTGCCATAAATTACTTGATTTCGTCAGTCCCTCCATTTTGGGTGATTTATTCTGAAATATTATGCTATGAGTCTACCTGGGGAAATCGATCATCTCCCCGGTTCTGAGCGTAAGGCAGAATTAATTCTTTGAAAAATACGGAAAACTGTCGACTGTTTCAGTAGTCTCTCGAGAAACAATCCAGTTTTCGGTGTCTTCCTTTCTTCAAGTCCGAGACTCGCACTGAATAGCTCCGGTCTCGTTTGTGATGTTCCGTGCACTTTTATTTGTTCACGGCCTGTCAGTGATTCTAAGTCAGGATTGGTAATAGCTGTTAACAGTTGTTTGAACAGAGAGAGTAGGTTGTAAGGTTTACCAGAAAACGGCTTAGAGATGCAGTCCTCAATACGGTTAGGAATGTTGGGGACACTTCTGGTGAATCTTCATAGGACAATGAACTCAATAAGTAGTCCATATAAAATGTATAAGAAATAAAAGTTAGAATATTTCTGACATGTCAGTTGTAGATTGGACTACCTGCGGCATTCCAGTCAAGCGGTTTCCAGGCAGCACTGTTTAGAGCTCTGGCATAGTCTTGCGTGAACAACCAAGTTAGAGTGGGAGATCCAGAAGATTCTTTGGCACTCGTTTTTTCTCAATGGGAAAGTCATTTCATTTGCACTTCTGCAGACAGTTCGTCGCACGAGACCAAATGTGCTGTTCCGGCAAGTTTGCAGAGACTCGTCATGTTTCAAGAAGGTTGTGCTATCCTCAGTAGAATAGCAAGAATACGAAAAAGTTACAGATAGTTTGCTACTACCGCTAAACTGCTACTATATGGTTTTCCGTTATCATATGGAAAGTTGCAGTAGAATAGGTAAGTCTTGGAGTTGAGTGCAGTCGTAAACATAAATGAAGATGAGAACGAATAAGGAGTAGGGAAGTAAGTGAAGCCCAATAATTACTGTGTTGGGGTCAGGTGGGTCAGTCCTCACAAATGAAAAACTATCACTGTTTTGAAATTTTATAAAGAAGAGTTAACAGCGAGTGGAGTTCGAAGTTTATCGAATGGTTGAGTATTCGGATGCGTTCATCGATGGGGATGTGCGATAGTTCCTCCACAATCCCGCAGTCGATATTTCAACGTCATTTCTTTTCAAGTTCGCGTTAATTTGGATATAGCGTTTAAGTGTAAAAGTCTGTTGAAGCGCATGCAAACTGCATTTGAAGGACACAAAATTCGATTGGTGTTACTCCTCTGGCTATGTGCCCGAAGATTTGTTCGCGTGCGTCGCGCCATATGGGGCCTGGTGAGACAGCCTTCTAATTCAACTAGAGTATCCTTAAGCTATGCCCATATGTCCGCATATTTTGGAGCCAAGTACATTTGATATGAGGAGTGTAAATTGCCTGTGCATGTCAACTTTGTACACTTCAGTTACAATTCTTAAGGTCAATATAGTTTACTAGGCCTTCACTGTGGGGAAGCCTTAATTTGGCCATTCTGGGTTCACTTTTAAACGGTGTATTGATGCAATTTGAAGAGACAAATATGCATCCAATGAAGCGACCGATTCCTGCGCTTGCACGAAGTAGTTTCACGATCAATCATACTACTTTGTGCATTTCATGCACTGAAGAATACAAGTTCGGAATATGACTGTTTATCTTCCCCCATCTTCTAGTTCAGTTTCGTCCACTTTTATATTCAGCTGAATTCGACAACTCCAAAGGAGAAAATGGACCGGCAGCCGACTAACAGAATGAACCTTTATTGGATAGCAAATGTTCTGCATGTGGGTTTTTGTGTCAAAGATAAGCATTTCGAAGTCCACTTCGAAGACAAAGCGCACAAGCGTCCGATTCACATAAAATAGTATCTGGTGGGTGATTTTCACGAAGCTGATTTGTTTTGATTGTTATGAGTACATATTTCTGCACGTGTGTGACAATATCTGATGCTACGATCAAAATAGCTTTTTCTTTTCTGTGGGTAAATCTGCTTGATTTTCCAACCGGATGTTAAGCCTGTTTCTTTTGAAAACCTTCAAATAAGTCTACTTTAGTTAAAAAGTCCAATGTGGTCAGTTCACAAATGGCATTGGATCATATTAGACACGAACACCAAAGGTTTATGTCTGCTACTAGAATTTCGAATAGGGTTGAAGGAAGGTAGGAGTACACAGGGTGAGTATAAAATATGGACATGAGTATGGTTCAGTATGAGTATGGATATGAATATAAATATGGACAAAGTCAGAACGCACACAACGGATGAGAGTATTGTTTTAACATAGATACTATTTTAAAGTGGATGTGCAGTCAAACAGAAGATTTCGGACTGAAAAACTGGAAGCACAACCAAATTTCAGTTATGAATTGAAAAGAGGACAATTCAAATGGGTTTAAACCAACATTTTTTATATGATATTTCTGAAAGCCCTGACAAACCTGTGCTGTCCTTGACTTTATTGAGGCTCACTGAACAGTGGTGGGTGAAAAGGAACATATCAGTGTGATGAGAATCATTCCAGATGAAACCTTAAGTGGTCTTTTTGCAGCCACTTCAGTTGAGGATCATTATGATCGGGGGATTCAGGTGGTGTTCAACTGACCACTTTTGCATGATGAGATTCAAGGTCAAAAGTGGTGGTAGTTTTTCAGGGATTTTACTCACTTTGCATAGGCAGTTCTGCTTCAAGAGGAATTCTTTTCCATCTTGAATTGGATTTTAACATGAACAAGAGGCTGATTTCGTGTGAATGAGTATAAATTCGACCCCCGTTTGTGGCTTGCAGTAAATTGAAAGTTCAATTTAGTGGTGATAGCACTGGTAGGCCCATAAATATGTAGTTAAAAATTAACAGTAACACCCCTTCGGTGCCTAGGTGCCATGCAACCCGAAGGAAGCACGAGAGCTGGGATACTGCCAGGTTGCCCAAGTCTAAACAGGGAAAGTCGAGATGCAGATGTTAGGTTCTAACCACAGACCTTCCGAGCATTAAACTCACGCTCTAACCACTCATTCTAAGCCCAGGAACCCTTTTTGAAAAACGTTTCGTGTAATAAGTGCTTAACAAAAATGGGCTGACAATGCTCACGCTCTAACCACTGAGCCTTCTTATTCTAAGCGAGGAACCCTTTTTTTTCAAAAACGTTGCGTGTAATAAGTGCTTAACAAAAATTTGCTGACGATGATTAGGAGGTGGTGAACTTTTATCAAATGAATAGTTACTTGGGGAATAGTCCAATTGTCAGGTGTGACTTGAACTACCCATACTTATCGCCGAGCCGAGGCCCTTTACACACATTATTGATGGTTGTGTTGAGATGAAGGGGACAACAGGGATAATATCTTCAGTAGCTGATTAGCGGGCTATTTGGAGTGAGGTGCTCAGAAGGGGAAGGGTAGGAAAATTGGGTTTAGTCATTTGAAAAAATCATGAGTGTGTTAGAGAAAAAAATATGCTTTGCAGGGCTAGATACATATAGGCGTAACATGCGCCAGTAAAACATTGCCAAGGGACAACAAATCATTTGGTGAGATTGCACTTTTTAAATCCACGTAACAGGGTTTTAAAAGGGTCAGAGGTGTGGGACTTCGGTTCAGCAGGAATTTCGTTCGTTTCACTGTTCTTGCGACTATCCGATCACTGGCTTTTCGGAGGGTTTACTGATAATCACACAAAACCCATTCGCCTTCCATACCGACATCTACCGATGTGACAAATGTTAGCACCATTCGATCGAAGGCGCGCAAGAAAGTCAGAATGACCGATACTTCTGTTTTGAAAATATTACCTTGTCCGAAAGCTAATGAACTTCCATCAAAGCGTTGGTTCAAAGCAAAGGGGACTCCAAAAGTACTACGATGGTGCATTCTATCAAATTTCAACGTTTCTGCAAACCTCGCATCAAGAATTCTCTCAGTTACGCTCCCCGTAGATGATTTTGACCAGAAGCAACAAAATAATCGACCGTCAAATAAGTACATTTTTGTGATAAGGGTTTAGAACATAAGCAGAACGATCTCGATTAAACATAAAAAAGTGGCCAAGCCTTTTTGAAGTAGGGGACCCTTTCGAGAAGTAGGGAACTTTGATTTTATAAATGACGCTTAGAGGATGCCCACGTCACTCAATTCTTCCTTCATCAGGTTTATATGAATATAACTTCTTATAGTTTCTCTGACTGANTCGGTTCAGCAGGGATTTTGTTCGTTTCACTGTTCTTGCGACTATCCGATCACTGGCCTTTCGGAGGGTTTACTGATGATCACACAAAACCCATTCGCCTTCCATACCGACATCTACCGATGTGACAAATGTTAGCACCATTCGATCGAAGGCGCGCAAGAAAGTCAGAATGACCGATACTTCTGTTTTGAAAATATTACCTTGTCCGAAAGCTAATGAACTTCCATCAAAGCGTTGGTTCAAAGCAAAGGGGACTCCAAAAGTACTACGATGGTGCATTCTATCAAATTTCAACGTTTCTGCAAACCTCGCATCAAGAATTCTCTCAGTTACGCTCCCCGTAGATGATTTTGACCAGAAGCAACAAAATAATCGACCGTCAAATAAGTACATTTTTGTGATAAGGGTTTAGAACATAAGCAGAACGATCTCGATTAAACATAAAAAAGTGGCCAAGCCTTTTTGAAGTAGGGGACCCTTTCGAGAAGTAGGGAACTTTGATTTTATAAATGACGCTTAGAGGGTGCCCACGTCACTCAATTCTTCCTTCATCAGGTTTATATG
The DNA here is from genome assembly GCF_000715545.1 of Opisthorchis viverrini. Lineage (NCBI taxonomy): Eukaryota > Metazoa > Platyhelminthes > Trematoda > Opisthorchiida > Opisthorchiidae > Opisthorchis > Opisthorchis viverrini. The sequence goes on along the minus strand of NW_008751857.1, from coordinate 814,844 downwards.
AATATAACTTCTTATAGTTTCTCTGACTGACTGATTCACCCCAAATTTACGGTAGATATTATTCAATACGCTTGACTGTATCAAGAAATTTCTCCCTGCGAGAGGATGCTATGCAGCAGAGTTCCCTTCGAAGTGATCAGTCAAATCCCTGGCCTTATGCGGCAGCCAAATATTCCAAAAGTTAAAATCTTTTCCAATGAAATGTGCTGTTTTTTTTCAAATTTTATGTTATTCTTTACCCAGCCCATTTAAAATCAACTTCTTGCTTAGTGAAGGACTAACGATTAGATCTATATATGTCCAATATTTTCACGATATCTACTGCTGCGCAGTTCGTAGTAGGGAAGCCGCATTTTACATGTTTCACTGGTTGTCCATGGAGCCTTCCAACTATAGATTCCTTTACAGACTATCATTGATATAAATCTAAAATGAATGTATCACCAGTTCGGATAGGACCTATCTGGCAGTCATGTCTGTCGAAGAACTGCGCTAGTGGGGCTTTGTCGCAGGTGCAGCTGGCCTGAAGTGTTGATAGCCTGAAATTTTTAGGGGTACCTTCAATTAGGATTGGTGATTTGTGCTCGAACAGATAACAGCTACTTGAAACCGGTCTGGAATTTAGTCTAGTGGTTTATACGGAAGCACGACCTGTCCGGACGAAAATTTATCTGGACGGTTTAAGCCAGTATGATCTAATGAGCCGTTGCGAGTTGTATGGAAGGAGGATACTCCACTATAACTCGACCAGCGTGACTTAGGTATGTACGAACTGAAACATAGATAGGGAGCAAAAAAAGCCCAATGACTTCGTCAGCTTCTGAGGATATTGAAACCTGCACAAGTGTTTCCTCCAACATCTTTGTTTTCAGAGTAGTGTTTCATGATGTTTTTTAAATTGTGCCAATCGGTTCGCATTTTACCCCAGAGTATCTGAAACACCTTATTTTCTATGACGTGATCATCCAAGAACCGTCCGCAGCTGATCTCATGTTTACTAGTCTCATGGATAATCTCGCGATCAGCTGTATAACAAAACAAACCACTGAATCAGTGCCGTGTACGGAAGATTGAGGTACAATTTTATCATTAAACACTAACCGGAATGTGCACAGGTGGCCAGTACAGCTTAACTTGAATTTTGGACAACCTGAAGCATCACAACTTAACGGAAACCGATTGTAGAGCCAAACACTGGTCACATTTCCCGACTTCTAGAAAAAACGTTTTCTGTACAAGCCACAATGGGCAAAATTTTCAGGAACACTCCGAGAATTCTGCTATCCATCGATCTAGCGGCAAACTTCTGAAGATAGGAAAAGTGCACTCACTTTTTTGAGGAAGTATAGGCTAGGAGAAGAGATCTGGGACAACCTGTTTTATCTCGTTGGACCTTATCCTCCACCAGTCAAGTCAACTTTAGTCGGCGGCCTCTTGATGCATTGTACTATCACTTCCAATAAGGACATGAAGGCCGGTTAGTACTTTCAGAGGCCTCTCAAAAGGAGGCCCCTCTGAGATGCTATCTAGTGGCTGTCAGCCAACAAGATCAGTTTGAGTGTTTCTTTTGTGCGTTTGAAAAGTAGCAAAAGCCTATCTTACCAATTCTGACGCTTCATTCAATATGAGCGAAAAAAACCAACTCGTCACCACAGAGTTTTCTAAACTATATATAGAACAAGTGTTCGGGTCAAATTTTCCCTATCTACCTATAGAAAAGCATTGTGGTAGTATATCCTATATATGAAGAGCTAGCTAACACCATTTTAAAACCTAATATTTGCAGCCCATTTCAAGGCAGTCACTTCCAAAATGGGGTGGACTGTGTGGCTACAAGTAGCAGCCTCTTCACATCAATTTGTTGACTTGAACAAAGTGCACAATCGCTTGTTTATCAGCCACAAGTTGGTGTATCCTGTCTGGGGCGGATGTTTATTTAACTCAGATAACTGGTAGCCAGAATTTTTTCGCAACTGTGCGCCACTGGTTTCGGACAGATTTTGATAGGCAGTGTGTCTGATCACTTCCCCCGTTCGAACGATCTTCATGATAGAAGCTTGATGGGACGCAAATACTGGATTTGAAAAACCTATATGAAAATCTGGACTGGCTCTATACAGGTGTTGACTGGAAGGGTGTGTAAGATTCGGTCGGCTAGGTTTATCGCAGGACGATTGTAGCTACCGGACTATACGCAGATGCTACTCAGGAAGTAGTATGAACAGACGGATGATGGGAAGTAGATGCTTTATTGACAACAAGTTATATGAACAAATGGGTTAATGAATATCGTGAATTAAATGGAATGTACAGTCATCAATAGGGCTATCGGCAATAGAAGAAAAGGAAGTGGTGAGACAGCAGAGCATCCTGGAAACAGTGGCAACTAAGTACCAAATGATTACAAAGTTACGGATACGGGCATTCATAAAGTCAACAGGTAGTGTACATGGATTATGTCGCAGAAGACAGTCGGCGCTTTCGGGTGGTACTTGAGAAGCAAACAGAAACGGTAATCACCTGGGAAGTCAGGTATCGGGTGAGTTTGGTACAAAATAAATATACCTGCTATCCCTTGCGGGGATCGTGAAGATGCAACACGTGCTACGAATCCAAATCAAGATACGCGCTCATGCCTGGTTGAAATCAACAGACACTAGCAGCCGAAATTCAATGCAAACGTGATGTTTAAATCGGACTTCCCGATAAGCCCAAATGCAATGAATAGTACGCAGGCACAATCAACATAATGATATCTGGGATTCGATACAACGCGTAGCAAGACTGAACCCCTCAGAAAAACAGACAAACAAATAACCATACAAAACCAAGCTTTCATATGATAAGGACTCGTGCCTTATCTCTGTTCGATAGTTTATACATACTGATCAAACTATCCAGCGTGGGAAGTCTGATTATAGCTTGGCACATAGATATCCCTACAGGTAGCTGGACTTGAAATACCTAATTAAGTGGAGATCTGTGCTCCACCTTCTCTACGAAAACGTTTATGTGACTCTTACTCTTATTCCACTGTTATTTTTAGGAGTAAAGTAGCGCTGCATATTTTAAGCGCCTGTGTGTTGAACATGTTGCGTGTATTTAAAAGCGACACTTCATATCACAATATTAATAACCAACGCTTTCAACGAAGAAGACGCATATTTTCTTGATGATCACAATACTGAATTATTTGGCTAATGGTGCGATACTTTGCTGTACTATTGTCCTTATCCAGTAGATAAAGCTGACGTGTTGAGAAGGTGGGATGCGGTCGTTGAAAAACCGAATTTAGGGTGTGTTCTTCCAGAGAAATTCTGTAAAAATGCGTTGTAGCTAAGTTCCATGCTAAGGTTTGTCCTATCATGGCTAGAATGCCTATGTGGAAACAGAAGCTATTGCACCTCCCAGTATTTGTTCGAAGTTGTTCGAAATTTTATATTTGGGTGTTACAAAAATATTTACTAGTTCTTTTTAGCAAATAAATCTTTCTGTAAGGAAAGTGAATTTACGCTGAAAAACAGAAAAACTTTGTACACTTGCTTCAACCTTCTTGATAATCCTCAATTGCGCGCAACTCCAAAATGTTCAGAGCCACTCGTAGCGGCTTTGAACTGTATGTATGATTGTGTATGTATATTATATACATATAAATATGGACATATATAGTGCCACCAATATTTTGGTCAGGACTATCACATCACGTGAAAATTTGTTGGTGGCGCTTTTCCAACACTCATGGTAGTATTGTTTAAATTCAATCAGGTATTGGTCTTTTTCCAGTAACTCAGTCGGGTCGTGTCGGGACGTATGTGAGTGGAAGATAAACTCAATTCAAAGTGTACCAGATCTCTTGAGTGGGAATAAAAATACACATGCTGGGTAGCACGTGCACGTTGTGTGTTATTCTCTAGAAACTAACGCCTTTAGAATATTGGTTGAGTTTGGCGAAATATTTATCATCAATTTCCTCTCCCATCCGCATCCTCAGCACATACCGATCGTTGAAGACACTCAACAATCTGGGACTGAGCATTGTCAGAATTTATACAAAATACGGATACCGTTTTATGGTGCACTGTATTCCAAATTTCAACATTAAGTGAACAGGAATGCAACTGATACTCGCACCTTTTATGAACTAACAAAGTTTTGTTTCCATCAGATATTATATTCATGGGTATTTTAATCATGTCCTTCTACGTTTACATCACTTTCAAGACTAACAATTGCTTTACTTGGCTTAGCCTGCTTGCAAGTTATTGTGCATTATGGGTTGTTTTACTGATGTCCAAAGTGGTATATTTTTACCTTGCAATCTCAGTAGCATCATTTCTTAATTTAGCTGAACTAGTTGCTTTATAATCTGTTTTTCATGTATCTCACTGACCGAACGGTCCCATTTAAGATAGTTTTCATCCAGTGACTTGAACAAGGCTCTCAAGATTTGTGTGAAGTTGTAGCTTGTTTTATATGCGTTTGAGTGATTAAATAGCGCAGTTGGTTGTTTGATATTTCCCAGACCCTTCTTTGATTTGCGATCACTCTCTCCTTAACCTGCCTCTTATCGCCGTATTTCTTGATTTGTTCGCGCCGATTTCTGGAACGAGATTTGGCGTCCGTTATTCTGCTGGCCTTCTCTTTGGCTCCCTGTTTTTTCTCAAGCACTTTCGTCCCCAGGGTTTCGTAGACGAGCTTTTTCTAAATATATTTGTAGATAGGTTACGCCAGTTCTGTGTCATGGAGCATTGAGCTAGAGGGATCTAAACGCCGGTCTTATTCGATGCCTCATGTGCCAGGTCAGCTGATGTTAGCTTTATCAAAAATCAGTCACTGTGCGAAGTAACCATACATAGCATACTGTTTTTTCCAGTGATTTTCCGGTTTCTTTCCAGTGTGGCTTATTCAAATGATAGGAAAGGGGATGTTGACCACTGTGGTTAGAAGACTGTGAAGTGCTGTGCCGCAAGAAATGCAGATTATTTATCACCCCATATGGAACAAAATGCTTTACGCAATCAGACATCAACTTAAAGAGTTGTGGAATGAAAACCATCGGCTTAGTAAGTACTGATTGACACTGGACTAATGAGGTGCCATCCTAGCATGACTGTGGTTTCCGGTGTTCGGAAGAAATTTGGGACTTCCGGTATGGCGTGTTTATGCGGATGGTCGCATACATACATCTGCAGTAAACGTCCTCACCTTTTCCATTTACTGCCACTTTCTGCAGCGCCCTCATCCTCAACACAATCGTTTACCAAATGCCAAAGTTTTGTTCTAAAAGCATCCTACTTTCCCATATATGCTTCGTCAATTCTGGATATCTTTGTTCAATCTCCGTGACGACCACAAGCTTGTTTTCCATATCAGCCTAACAGGAGGAGATTAAAATACAATTCTCGGGCGTGTGTTTATCGGTCTCGTTGATGGTGCATGGGGACTGGCTGCAATTTTTTATTGGTGAGCTCCAAATGAGTTGAGACAAAACAAAACCTCAAACACCGGGCATGCCCACTGGCATACTCGCTTTATGATCTAATTTGTTCTCCCAGAGTTCGTTTTTCTAGCAGATTTCCAATGCTAACAACAGCCGTGTCGATTTACTTACGAGCGTAACCTGCTCAACATGTTTCGGTTTCTCCCAGGGTCAGGCGTTATACTATGTTCTATACTACTTCCCTTAATCCATTCTAAAAACATGGTAACTGTGGTTCCATAACACTCATACGCCCCGTCAAAGTATTAAACGAAATAAAAAATTCAAGTACCCTTAGACGGCTGGAGTCTTTCTTTGCCCAGCCGCTTCCCGTCAACACGTTCACTAGATTAAATTATTGAGATGCATATAAACACAGACAAGACCTTAAGTCAACTGTACATAAAAATGATACCTTACAGTCGAGACATGCTAATAGACACTTGGCGATATGAAACGTAATCAAACTGAATAGACTGCGTGCCACCAGAATTATGGCGTAACATGTTTCTGACTGCATAATTGAGCCAAAGTTGAAAGCAGGCTTAATAGGTTTGGACAGTTAGAGACAGTTAACTAAGCTCCACATTGTGCGTGCAATCACATGTCTACGGCATCCATGTCACTTACATACAAGTTCGCAGTTTGCCGAAAATTACGCACAAGCTGTCTTTTGCTCACCATCCCCTCACAGCGTGGTTAAAAATTATCGCTCCCCATCGCTTACTGCAGCTTCAGGTTCAGCTAACGTCTACACACATGCCGGCCCACACGTGTATCACAGAACGCCCCCAGGGAGGAATATTGCCATCGCTGTCGACCACTGCCTCAACAAATTTGACCGAGGAAAACTGGACAGCATCATTACACCGCTCCTTTAAAGATCGATGATCGACTTGACGTATGAACACATGACTTTATTGTAAACCCAGGAACAAGCAGCAGATATAGAATAAATCGAACCGGACACTGGTTTTTATTTTATCGAGAGATTCCATTACAAGTGTGTTTTGAAACCACAGATCTGTGTGAAATGAAATACATCAGGACCACCTTACCCTTGTGTGTTTGTTAGAATCGACTGCGCCGTACAATGTCAAGTGACTTTTGAATAAAGGCGTGCTCCTCAAATGGTAAAATGGCAGTGCGCAGTAGCAATAGAGAAAATGGTACAAGAAAGGGTGTTGTGCGTATGTACCTGTATGTACCTGTAAATATTTCGTTTGTTTGTTAGTTCTTCTTAATGCTTACTAAAATTAGTTTGGGCAGACCATCGAGACAGACAACGACCGCACTGTCGTCGGTAATTCTAATCATCTAGAGCACCACCGACCCATAACTCCACTGATCACATCAGTTTTTCTGAGTGTCGTTTGCGGCACTGATCAATACAGGGTGTATTCAATTTACGTCAATATCCTAGAATTCTGTATGGGAAATTTGAATTAGCATTTGTGTGCTTGTGTACTTAGGCCAGAAAAATTTGTGGTCCTTCAAACTTTAGATGGACTTTGAAATCTGTTCATTACTCAATGAAACGTGGCTCAATGAAACGTACTCTAACTTTAGGTTTGTCTATCTACTGGTGACAAAATGTCCCTTAGATTACGAAGTCCTTAAACGATAAACACGAACTAATTGGTTACAAGCTATCAGGCACGAAAGTAAATGCCTTGCGCGCAGGGACTTTTTTAAACAGTCGATACCTTCAGGTGTTCTCCTAAGCTTTCCTGGAAGTTGTATAAATACTGAAAGACGATAACCAAAAGCTGTAAAATAGCTCCATAATTTTCAAAACAAACTCTTTTAGATGTAGCAACCATGCTTTAAACTACTTGACCAGATTCTACACACAAGTTTCGTCACTGGCATATCCCTTTACATTAGTATGATTCAGAAAAGAGTTATTCTGTACTAAGGGGACATTTGGCCGAGAAATAGGATCGCTGTTCTCTCCAAAATTAGCACTGATTTTATTCGATCGCATTGTGGATAGCCGCATCAGAGTGGTACACATAGCAGTTAGCAAACAGTAAAGCCACTTTACCTTGTGAATCGTTCTACTGTCGGTGCGAAAGGTTACCCCAAAAAATCAAACAAGATTCGAGAAGAACGAAGCCATTATGCTGACAACTAGTAAGGGAAGCATTGAGTTGTCAATCGTTCTACTGTCGGTGCGAAAGGTGACCCCAAAAAATCAAACAAGATTTGAGAAGAACGAAGCCACTATGCTGACAACTAGTAAGGGAAGCATTGAATGCGCAGCAGCAGGCATAAATAGACCTAAGGAGCCATAAAATCCAATCTATCGTCACCCTCCACGATTTTCGGGACATAGGGTCACTATCAACCGACATATCCCTAAAAAGAAATAGATACCTGTCCCGCGTTGCTGAAACACGAAAATTCGTTATCTTAAGTACTGTAGTTTATGGTTTGCTGTTAGTTCGGCGGATGAGCTCAAGACATGAACAACTACTGCTGCGGTTGCCTGGTCGCTTTTCCGTCTCTGCCTCCGAGAGCCTGATTTTCATTGTAGCAGATGATTTCAATTCGGTCGTGGCGAAACTTTGCAAATGTGGAAGCTTGTTAGTGTTAGCTTAGTTCAGTCATGTACGCTTCGTCAGAGCGTAACTGTGTGCTTTAGACCGGTGCTACCCACATACCGTGAACACTAGCAAACAATACTCATCGAGCTGCTTTGGGTAGGTTATTTTAAAGCAGTTTATCAGTGGTACCCTCGTCACGGGTGATGTGGTCACCCTGGGTTTCATCGTGTATGCTTTCGTGGGAAGCCATCAACTCACTTCTATGCGTAAAATGTTTAGCTTGGTCAGACAACTGATGGGTGAGCAGTACCAGAGCAAAGCTTTTGCGAAGTGGTGGCGTAGATGCCATCAGCCAGAGCTTTGTTCCCGTGTGACGCTATGTAGTACTATTTCCATATAAGTAATCCATTTGCATATCTCTATATGAAAACCACGTATTCTGGTTATAAAACTCTTCCCCAAATGTGACACAAATCCCACCATATGGCTCATCGGGATACCGTCGCAGGCCTCCTCATAAACACTCGGCTTACTTCACGAACTAGAAATATCGCGTTGCACCAACTCGTTATTTATCTCTCCCTCATGACCCACTGATTGTATATCACCCGTAAGTGAGCTTTTCACGCACAATTCCGGGTGGTTTACATTGTCAACGTGATCAGCAGCCGTCCGAAGAACGTGAAAGATTGCCTTGCAAAGCAGGCGCATCACTCTAACAGGGTGCCAATCGGATGTTGACTTTGGCCAATATCATACCAACTAACGGTCCCCGCCGGAATATAATTTACTGCGGTCTTTTTCAAGCTGCCGCCATCACCCTTTAATGGCTCAATGGGACGACTCGACCGGGTAGCGGACAAACTAGGATTGTTTCAAACCCGAAAAACCGAAAAAANCGCTTTCGGGTGGTACTTGAGAAGCAAACAGAAACGGTAATCACCTGGGAAGTCAGGTATCGGGTGAGTTTGGTACAAAATAAATATACCTGCTATCCCTTGCGGGGATCGTGAAGATGCAACACGTGCTACGAATCCAAATCAAGATGTGCGCTCATGCCTGGTTGAAATCAACAGACACTAGCAGCCGAAATTCAATGCAAACGTGATGTTTAAATCGGACTTCCCGATAAGCCCAAATGCAATGAATAGTACGCAGGCACAATCAACATAATGATATCTGGGATTCGATACAACGCGTAGCAAGACTGAACCCCTCAGAAAAACAGACAAACAAATAACCATACAAAACCGAGCATTCATATGATAAGGATTCGTGCCTTATCTCTGTTCGATAGTTTATACATACTGATCAAACTATCCAGCGTGGGAAGTCTGATTATAGCTTGGCACATAGATATCCCTACAGGTAGCTGGACTTGAAATACCTAATTAAGTGGAGATCTGTGCTCCACCTTCTCTACGAAAACGTTTATGTGACTCTTACTCTTATTCCACTGTTATTTTTAGGAGTAAAGTAGCGCTGCATATTTTAAGCGCCTCTGTGCTGAACATGTTGCGTGTATTTAAAAGCGACACTTCATATCACAATATTAATAACCAACGCTTTCAACGAAGAAGACGCATATTTTCTTGATGATTACAATACTGAATTATTTGGCTAATGGTGCGATACTTTGCTGTACTATTGTCCTTATCCAATAGATAAAGCTGACGTGTTGAGAAGGTGGGATGCGGTCTTTGAAAAACCGAATTTAGGGTGTGTTCTTCCAGAGAAATTCTGTAAAAATGCGTTGTAGCTAAGTTCCATGCTAAGGTTTGTCCTATCATGGCTAGAATGCCTATGTGGAAACAGAAGCTATTGCACCTCCCAGTATTTGTTCGAAGTTGTTCGAAATTTTATATTTGGGTGTTACAAAAATATTTACTAGTTCTTTTTAGCAAATAAATCTTTCTGTAAGGAAAGTGAATTTACGCTGAAAAACAGAAAAACTTTGTACACTTGCTTCAACCTTCTTGATAATCCTCAATTGCGCGCAACTCCAAAATGTTCAGAGCCACTCGTAGCGGCTTTGAACTGTATGTATGATTGTGTATGTATATTATATACATATAAATATGGACATATATAGTGCCACCAATATTTTGGTCAGGACTATCACATCACGTGAAAATTTGTTGGTGGCGCTTTTCCAACACTCATGGTAGTATTGTTTAAATTCAATCAGGTATTGGTCTTTTTCCAGTAACTCAGTCGGGTCGTGTCGGGACGTATGTGAATGGAAGATAAACTCAATTCAAAGTGTACCAGATCTCTTGAGTGGGAATAAAAATACACATGCTGGGTAGCACGTGCACGTTGTGTGTTATTCTCTAGAAACTAACGCCTTTAGAATATTGGTTGAGTTTGGCGAAATATTTATCATCAATTTCCTCTCCCATCCGCATCCTCAGCACATACCGATCGTTGAAGACACTCAACAATCTGGGACTGAGCATTGTCAGAATTTATACAAAATACGGATACCGTTTTATGGTGCACTGTATTCCAAATTTCAACATTAAGTGAACAGGAATGCAACTGATACTCGCACCTTTTATGAACTAACAAAGTTTTGTTTCCATCAGATATTCGTACCTTCAGAGCGTCGTTGGTCGCTGATTTCTGCACCCAACTAGGCAGTTAATTCGCAAATTTTCACCACTAATGGAGACACCATTAGCGCAAGGTTGGATGGGTATTTAATCATGTTCCTTCTACGTTTACATCACTTTCAAGACTAACATAATTGCTTTACTTGGCTTAGCCTGCTTGCAAGTTATTGTGCATTATGGGTTGTTTTACTGATGTCCAAAGTGGTATATTTTTACCTTGCAATCTCAGTAGCATCATTTCTTAATTTAGCTGAACTAGTTGCTTTATAATCTGTTTTTCATGTATCTCACTGACCGAACGGTCCCATTTAAGATAGTTTTCATCCAGTGACTTGAACAAGGCTCTCAAGATTTGTGTGAAGTTGTAGCTTGTTTTATATGCGTTTGAGTGATTAAATAGCGCAGTTGGTTGTTTGATATTTCCCAGACCCTTCTTTGATTTGCGATCACTCTCTCCTTAACCTGCCTCTTATCGCCGTATTTCTTGATTTGTTCGCGCCGATTTCTGGAACGAGATTTGGCGTCCGTTATTCTGCTGGCCTTCTCTTTGGCTCCCTGTTTTTTCTCAAGCACTTTCGTCCCCAGGGTTTCGTAGACGAGCTTTTTCTAAATATATTTGTAGATAGGTTACGCCAGTTCTGTGTCATGGAGCATTGAGCTAGAGGGATCTAAACGCCGGTCTTATTCGATGCCTCATGTGCCAGGTCAGCTGATGTTAGCTTTATCAAAAATCAGTCACTGTGCGAAGTAACCATACATAGCATACTGTTTTTTCCAGTGATTTTCCGGTTTCTTTCCAGTGTGGCTTATTCAAATGATAGGAAAGGGGATGTTGACCACTGTGGTTAGAAGACTGTGAAGTGCTGTGCCACAAGAAATGCAGATTATTTATCACCCCATATGGAACAAAATGCTTTACGCAATCAGACATCAACTTAAAGAGTTGTGGAATGAAAACCATCGGCTTAGTAAGTACTGATTGACACTGGACTAATGAGGTGCCATCCTAGCATGACTGTGGTTTCCGGTGTTCGGAAGAAATTTGGGACTTCCGGTATGGCGTGTTTATGCGGATGGTCGCATACATACATCTGCAGTAAACGTCCTCACCTTTTCCATTTACTGTCCACTTTCTGCAGCGCCCTCATCCTCAACACAATCGTTTACCAAATGCCAAAGTTTTGTTCTAAAACCAGCCTACTTTCCCATATATGCTTCGTCAATTCTGGATATCTTTGTTCAATCTCCGTGACGACCACAAGCTTGTTTTCCATATCAGCCTAACAGGAGGAGGTTAAAATACAATTCTCGGGCGTGTGTTTATCGGTCTCGTTGATGGTGCATGGGGACTGGCTGCAATTTTTTATTGGTGAGCTCCAAATGAGTTGAGACAAAACAAAACCTCAAACACCGGGCATGCCCACTGGCATACTCGCTTTATGATCTAATTTGTTCTCCCAGAGTTCGTTTTTCTAGCAGATTTCCAATGCTAACAACAGCCGTGTCGATTTACTTACGAGCGTAACCTGCTCAACATGTTTCGGTTTCTCCCAGGGTCAGGCGTTATACTATGTTCTATACTACTTCCCTTAATCCATTCTAAAAACATGGTAACTGTGGTTCCATAACACTCATACGCCCCGTCAAAGTATTAAACGAAATAAAAAATTCAAGTACCCTTAGACGGCTGGAGTCTTTCTTTGCCCAGCCGCTTCCCGTCAACACGTTCACTAGATTAAATTATTGAGATGCATATAAACACAGACAAGACCTTAAGTCAACTGTACATAAAAATGATACCTTACAGTCGAGACATGCTAATAGACACTTGGCGATATGAAACGTAATCAAACTGAATAGACTGCGTGCCACCAGAATTATGGCGTAACATGTTTCTGACTGCATAATTGAGCCAAAGTTGAAAGCAGGCTTAACAGGTTTGGACAGTTAGGGACAGTTAACTAAGCCCCACATTGTGTGTGCAATCACATGTCTACGGCATCCATGTCACTTACATACAAGTTCGCAGTTTGCCGAAAATTACGCACAAGCTGTCTTTTGCTCACCATCCCCTCACAGCGTGGTTAAAAATTATCGCTCCCCATCGCTTACTGCAGCTTCAGGTTCAGCTAACGTCTACACACATGCCGGCCCACACGTGTATCACAGAACGCCCCCAGGGAGGAATATTGCCATCGCTGTCGACCACTGCCTCAACAAATTTGACCGAGGAAAACTGGACAGCATCATTACACCGCTCCTTTAAAGATCGATGATCGACTTGACGTATGAACACATGACTTTATTGTAAACCCAGGAACAAGCAGCAGATATAGAATAAATCGAACCGGACACTGGTTTTTATTTTATCGAGAGATTCCATTACAAGTGTGTTTTGAAACCACAGATCTGTGTGAAATGAAATACATCAGGACCACCTTACCCTTGTGTGTTTGTTAGAATCGACTGCGCCGTACAATGTCAAGTGACTTTTGAATAAAGGCGTGCTCCTCAAATGGTAAAATGGCAGTGCGCAGTAGCAATAGAGAAAATGGTACAAGAAAGAGTGTTGTGCGTATGTACCTGTATGTACCTGTAAATATTTCGTGTGTTTATTAGTCCTTTGTAATGCTTACTAAAATTAGTTTGAGCAGACCATCGAGACAGACAACGACCGCACTGTCGTCGGTAATTCTAATCATCTAGAGCACCACCGACCCATAACTCCACTGATCACATCAGTTTTTCTGAGTGTCGTTTGCGGCACTGATCAATACAGGGTGTATTCAATTTACGTCAATATCCTAGAATTCTGTATGGGAAATTTGAATTAGCATTTGTGTGCTTGTGTACTTAGGCCAGAAAAATTTGTGGTCCTTCAAACTTTAGATGGACTTTGAAATCTGTTCATTACTCAATGAAACGTGCTCTAACTGTAGGTTTATCTATCTAATGGTGACAAAATGTCCCTTAGATTACGAAGTCCTTAAACGATAAACACGAACTAATTGGTTACAAGCTATCAGGCACGAAAGTAAATGCCTTGCGCGCAGGGACTTTTTTAAACAGTCGATACCTTCAGGTGTTCTCCTAAGCTTTCCTGGAAGTTGTATAAATACTGAAAGACGATAACCAAAAGCTGTAAAATAGCTCCATAATTTTCAAAACAAACTCTTTTAGATGTAGCAACCATGCTTTAAACTACTTGACCAGATTCTACACACAAGTTTCGTCACTGGCATATCCCTTTACATTAGTATGATTCAGAAAAGAGTTATTCTGTACTAAGGGGACATTTGGCCGAGAAATAGGATCGCTGTTCTCTCCAAAATTAGCACTGATTTTATTCGATCGCATTGTGGATAGCCGCATCAGAGTGGTACACATAGCAGTTAGCAAACAGTAAAGCCACTTTACGTTGTCAATCGTTCTACTGTCGGTGCGAAAGGTGACCCCAAAAAATCAAACAAGATTTGAGAAGAACGAAGCCACTATGCTGACAACTAGTAAGGGAAGCATTGAATGCGCAGCAGCAGGCATAAATAGACCTAAGGAGCCATAAAATCCAATCTATCGTCACCCTCCACGATTTTCGGGACATAGGGTCACTATCAACCGACATATCCCTAAAAAGAAATAGATACCTGTCCCGCGTTGCTGAAACACGAAAATTCGTTATCTTAAGTACTGTAGTTTATGGTTTGCTGTTAGTTCGGCGGATGAGCTCAAGACATGAACAACTACTGCTGCGGTTGCCTGGTCGCTTTTCCGTCTCTGCCTCCGAGAGCCTGATTTTCATTGTAGCAGATGATTTCAATTCGGTCGTGGCGAAACTTTGCAAATGTGGAAGCTTGTTAGTGTTAGCTTAGTTCAGTCATGTACGCTTCGTCAGAGCGTAACTGTGTGCTTTAGACCGGTGCTACCCACATACCGTGAACACTAGCAAACAATACTCATCGAGCTGCTTTGGGTAGGTTATTTTAAAGCAGTTTATCAGTGGTACCCTCGTCACGGGTGATGTGGTCACCCTGGGTTTCATCGTGTATGCTTTCGTGGGAAGCCATCAACTCACTTCTATGCGTAAAATGTTTAGCTTGGTCAGACAACTGATGGGTGAGCAGTACCAGAGCAAAGCTTTTGCGAAGTGGTGGCGTAGATGCCATCAGCCAGAGCTTTGTTCCCGTGTGACGCTATGTAGTACTATTTCCATATAAGTAATCCATTTGCATATCTCTATATGAAAACCACGTATTCTGGTTATAAAACTCTTCCCCAAATGTGACACAAATCCCACCATATGGCTCATCGGGATACCGTCGCAGGCCTCCTCATAAACACTCGGCTTACTTCACGAACTAGAAATATCGCGTTGCACCAACTCGTTATTTATCTCTCCCTCATGACCCACTGATTGTATATCACCCGTAAGTGAGCTTTTCACGCACAATTCCGGGTGGTTTACATTGTCAACGTGATCAGCAGCCGTCCGAAGAACGTGAAAGATTGCCTTGCAAAGCAGGCGCATCACTCTAACAGGGTGCCAATCGGATGTTGACTTTGGCCAATATCATACCAACTAACGGTCCCCGCCGGAATATAATTTACTGCGGTCTTTTTCAAGCTGCCGCCATCACCCTTTAATGGCTCAATGGGACGACTCGACCGGGTAGCGGACAAACTAGGATTGTTTCAAACCCGAAAAACCGAAAAAAACATAAATAACATGGTTGTCCGGGGGCAAACTGTGCTGTACCGGAACTCAAGTCTTGTGATACACGAGGTGCCGCAGATGATGGAAGATAATAGGCTGTAAACCGGTTGGTGGTCCTAACTCAGGGACGAGGTTTTTCGTGGGCTTTGTGGCCTGACGACCTCTTTGCTGATTGTTTGTGTCTGAGGGACCGCCCTCGTTAACAAACCTACCCTAATGATAATGAAATCAGAGGTAAAAATAAAATGTATTCACTGTGCGGTGAAAAGCCCCAGGCTTGTCCCCAGGATGAGCATGTAAATGACTCAATATTATAATTTTCTAATTGTCGGTCAGTAACATATATAGGCAGCCATCGTTGATGATAATAGGTACAGTAAGCTAGAGGAGAAATGTGGAGATCAACGCTCGGGTTTTATCATCCACCGTTGTGAACACCGTTGTGGCGATAGGAAACAATATTGTGGACAATGTACAATCACTGTTATGGCACTGGCACTCGAACAGCTCATAATCATACAAATTGATAAACAATTCTGAAGCACATGAAGGCCACACGCGTCAGGTCCCCTTAGCTGGATGATAGTGGTAACGCCAGTCACTTTCAGTCAACGTCAACAGTTTTGACCGAATTTGACTTACATTCTAAGGCTTCTCCCTAGTACGCAGCGGTGTACTACTTACGGTGTGCATCTGTGAATCAAGATCAGATGATATTTTCTGACTGCTAGGGGTAAACTGCCTAATCTCTAGTGCTGTTCGTTGACGGTGATATTTCGGCCATCGACTGTAGCTTACTGCATGTATAGGATAACAAGCAGGAAGAAATTCATTCTGCGAGCTCAAAGGGAGGTGGTAGAGTAGGAACCTTAACAGTTCCTTTGCATCCTATGGTTAAAAGTCACTGAAAGAACCAGGGGGCATTCGAACTGTTTCCATAATGATGACTATTCTAAAAAGTGCTTCTAGTGACAACTGATGGATTCAAGCTCATCCGTCTGGTCCAACTGATTCAGTGGTAGCAAGCCGCTTGCTAATAATTTAGCCCGTCTGGGAATAGATTTTTCAGGAGGGGAAAACGTCGTCATTTTTACTACACTGGTGTGCTCATAAATGACCGGTCACCATGCAGCCACTACTGAGGAAGTTTTATCCAGTACTATCTTGTAGCTGGGCGTTTCCTCCGAAGTGGAAATAGGCTGAATTCTGGTTTCAAACTGGCAGGATTGCTGAAGCACCTACAGTGGATTGGGTAGATGGGAACAACCATGGCTTCATGGAGAAGACAATTGTTCCGTAATCCTGTTTTGTAGTTCACAATTAGTTGTGCAACTCGTAGGAGTGCATCGTCGAAAAAACTCTGAAGACGTTTGGGAAAGAATTTGGAACTCATACCCAAGAAACTTTATCACACTTTCTGATCAACTATTCTTCTTACGCTATGACGTTACCCGTAAATGATACAATTTCGGTCTTCCTGGTGGATAAGATAACCGGGACTGAAGTGGCTTACATCAGATGTTGGAACGTAAACAAACTCTTGAAATTTGAGGGCCAAACCATCACAGTACATGCGATTTCCAATCACGCAGTAGAAATAATCCGTTTGTCCGAAGTTCAGATAACTCCACAAGATTCCAGTGGAACCAACATGTCTTCCTGGCTCCGTTGCAGGGGCTCATAAGCTATGTGTAGTTAAAGTGGCGTGGCTTTTGAACTTGACAATCAAGCGCAAGATACGGAAAGGCCATTTGGGCCACTCAATCTGAGAATTAAACCGGTAAGTTTCAGAGACTACTGTATACGCACAGCACTTGGTTCGCAGCTTACATGCTCCAGGCAACTGTTAGCAACATATCGAGGTGCGACGTAGTTATTGTTCCTGATGACTGAAACGTCCACATAGGACAAGGTGGTACATCAGCGTGTCATATTCATAGCACTAAAGGTTTTGGCCCTTGTTACTAAAGTTTCGATAGTCATATTAACTTTAATCACTAACCTACGTCTTCAACACACCTGCCAAATTGATACTGGGATGATATCCGCACAATCCAGTAGGCTGTCCTCATCCTCAGCTGAAACCCATAAGTAGGGATAGTTGAAGTAAAGTAACCAGAGTAGCTGATATCAACAAGGTTAGATACAGGAATCAGTAAACTTTGCATCAGCTTATTCTGGGTTCAAAACATGTTCATTTTTAGCCCATCACTTTAAACGCCAGGATGCTGTTTTCGCCATCGTCATTTACTATTTTACACATGGTTCCTGAATGGTAGCCTGGAAAACAGCCCACGGAAACAGCTTGCCCCGATCATGAAGAAAACTCACTGATTATTCCGAAGAAGTGGTGAGCTATAAAACACGGCAGTTTTCGAGAAATCATTTTTACTCGCTACATAATGAGTAACGTGCTCAGCAGTCGAAATTGTGCAAGTTCCGCACTGGTATCACCGCTGACTGTGGTCCAGCGACTACCGATCTCCTTGGATTCAGCGGATTTGACTGTGGCATATATTCCGGTCCTTCTGAGTAAATTCTATCTTGGTCTTACAAAGCTAAGGGCATGCTTTTATTCTGAGAAATGGAATTTATCAACGCCACCCGTTTTTCTTGACTTTCTCGACTGTCATTCAAACCGAGGAATTCTGATTACCGAAACCTGGTACATTTGTGGCACCTAAACTCAGTGTCACACATAGGTGGTAGAAAATGCGAAATTCTTGAACACTGTGAATGGCAACAAAACAATTTTTCACTCCCTGCACTGTACATTACACTAGTCGCACTCGTTCCAGGTCGCCACGTGGCTCACTTGTTTGCACCCAAAATAGCTGTTTGTTGAGGAACTTTCTAGTATGAATCTATTTTATCAGCCAAACAAGAACATAGGAAAATTCTCTCGATCTGCTGTCTGCGTGAGACATGAGTAGGTTTCCGTCTTTCGAAATTTTGTATCCGCCATCAATTTGGCATTGTTTTGTGCTTAATGGCCGCAATACTCACTTTGTGCGTCATGTATCTCTGGCAAACTCGTCTACACATTATCACCAGAAGACAAAAATTTTCACATGTTAATCTTACTACTAGAAGCTTTCCGACAGGAATTATGGGTTTAGCGGAATTTTTGAATTTTTTTGTGGGTTCTGCAATTAGAGAGTGCTGTTATACATTCTCCCTCGTCTTGATACCCGATGGGCCCAAAGGGAATTCATATATGATCACCTTGATAACAGTTAATAGCAGCTTAGTGGCGGATCATGCACCCACCAACCGCTCCAGAGGAAATCGTGATTCGATTGGAGTGGCATGTTTTGTTTCTATCAACTATTAGCTCGCGAAAACATTCGGCGAATAGTGGGTAAAATCCTTCTTTGTTACATTGGGATTTGTGAACTGGTACAGCTTAGCACTGGCACATCACTAGCTCACGTTTGACGTAGCATCAATGATGCAAAACCCATACTGCTTTTGGTGGTCGTTCAACATCAGCCTCCTAACTGTTCTGTCAGCATTCTCATAGTTCCGGTCTAATGGCACACCTGGTTTTCTTTGACACAAAGTTGACGATGTTTCAGTCAACGTTTATGATAACGGACGTACCCAAGACTTGATGGTTAGCAACTAGCGTAAACTGCCAACTTACTGCTGCTGGATGCAAGTAGAAGGTAAACTTAGTTTGCAAACGGCTTCGTAGTTATTCAGCATGTGTAGGTTCCATCACCTCTCTTGATATTCTTTTTTGAATGCGTATACTTAGCGTTTGCATGTTGAAGCGTGTGGCCGAAAAAAAAGAATTAGCCTTGCATTTTCACAGTGCAATTAAGTTCCCACAACTCAGAAGCTGACGACTGCCTTAGAAGCACCGATTCTCTTGTCGAGGTATACGGACAGCTAACAAGCCACAAAAATTCACCTTTCCATGTAGGTTGTAAGAAGCTCAAGAAATGCCATGGTTTTGGCTGGAATGGGGGGATCAAAGGAGAAGGGACTGTTGGAAGATGACATCATCCAGTTTTGGCTTTGATATACGAAGATTAGAAAGACCAATACTATCAGAAAAACGGATCAGACTGCAAAAGTGAATGGAGTGATAATCCCACAAGCTCACATAGCAGATTAGGATAGTAATACTCCAAGGTCAACGTGGAGTCGGCCAATCAGAACGCAAGCCACATATCCACCCAGCACGATACTGAACTCGGTTAAGCGGTCATAATATGCATGCAAGCCACATGTATATGCATCCGCATCCACTAATACAGTAGTGCACTGCACAGCGGTTTAGTGCGGACAGAAATTTAAAAAATATCAGGCTCAGCCAGTAATTTTTTGCGAATAAGATCTCGTGATTTTAGGAGCTCACAGTAGGGCATAATTTTAAGCTTTGAAAGCCGCTTCATTTGAGTTGGGTCCCTCAGCTTTCTTTAAAAATGGGATTTCATTTTTTAAATGAGCAATTTTCTTACATTTCTGTTTATACGTTCAGTTTAAAAACATACACAAGTTACAGCTATTTTCAATGTGCGACTTTTGCTGGGAAGGTGAGGTTCTGCGTGCATGCCCTTCGACGTGTAACCGATTTAGTGAGGTGGCGGAATATGGTTCTGTGGTCAGTATTGCCATGAATAGAATGCTGAAATTAGCTGACAGAGGAGCAGCCACTATTCCACTTGATACTTTCAACATAGGTCTTCTCTATAAAGAAAAATATTGGTGGCTCAGTTGGCGTAGATAGTCATGAGTTTGTTCACTGAGCTGGGCAATTTGAGTGCACAACCACAAATCACTATGCGCCCTAACAACGTACTGATGATGTCACCTCGATTGGTAATGAAACGTTTCCAACCAAAATGCCCAGCTCAATGAACAAAACAACGACCATCAACATTAATCTGTGTACCTAATATGATACTCTCACTTATTCCACCTCACCTTGGAAAAAATATTTTTTGTTCCGAAATACGCGAGTTAGACCTTGGTAGGACCTCATTTCAGGTACTGACTCCACTGAAAAACGTGCGTCACGAAGGGGAGAATTAACCCCGGAAGGGTATTTCAAAGTTTATACTGCTATCAACTTGTGCAAGACAATGAAGGGGTGATACATTTTCGTTCAGTAGACGTCTTTCGTCCAGCATGAATTTAGCTAGCATTTAATGTCCCCATACCATGATACTAAACACAGACCACGTTTTTTACTTTTGACACTGAAAGTCTAAGCACTCCTCTCTGACGCTGGCATTCGTGGACCAAGAATAGAATGCATACATTCCCCCTGTCAGGCCACTAGAACCAGACATTGGTGCGCGCCGGATTTCAGCATCATGTCACATGGCATACAGAGTGATCGAATACGTCTGGAGTTCCGGTAAAGTCCGTGTGCTCGACAGAAGTAGAAGGAAATGTTTGTTTCCTTGGGTTAGTTTTTAGTTTATCGTTTGGGTGAAATGATATAAGCAGCCAGAAAGCAATGCACGATCTGGGGAGTTTAATGAAGCGTCTTCGCTTATGTCGCTGTTTTTAATGAATGTTTACAAGAAAAATCATTCACCACGGAACAGATTTGTCGGCAAACACGTGTACGTTGATGTTTTTACAAGTGTACAGTACAGCACAGGTGTGATTACTGGCTCGACATTTGTGCATTCTTATGAGATGATAATCAACATATGCGGACAGTTAAATTAATAACTAGGAGTGAAATAAGTAGCGATTGCGTGGTGTTCTTACGCTTTGAGTGGAACTTTCGAGTAACACGAAAAATGCTTTCATTGAGATTTTATACTTAAGTAAAATCTTGCGATTAAATTGCAACAGAACAGAGCCGGTTGCGTTGCAGGATATAGAAATGTTAGCACATGCCTTATCCCGCATGGGTGATGGTTGATCGGATGTCTTGTTTTGCTCTGATTTTTTATTCAAAAACAATATACATGTCTTCTATATTGTCAAACTGAAGTAAACTTTATTCACTGTCCAAGTGACTAATCACCAAAACGTTAAAAATCAATCTTTGTACACGTGACTTATCGGCTAGAACTTGGGTATAGAGTGAAGGTTTCGTAGTGGATTTGCTGCTTTCTATATTAACAAACTGATCAGTTTGTGGAAAGTCCCGTTTTGCAGACGTATTATATGTGTGTCTATGTCGTCGGAGGCCCAGTGTTTACCAGGGAGTCGAATATAAGACCAGATCTCATTTAGGCTGAGTGAGCTTACCTGAAACCAGAAGTGGAATGACCTTGGTATCACTTCATGAAATGTTTATAAACTCGTCGCACTAGAAATTTTGCTTACATTTTCTTCTTTAAACCGAGAGAAAACTGCAGGAACTCCTCATACTTATTGTAAGCTTTGTCGTCGGTCGTTGGAAACAGCGCTTCCCAAGGTAGTGCTCAAATCCCAGAAGGAGCGTTGGGATTTTCAGGTTAGTCTATTTAAATGCAGAGCGCCACATCTATGGTAGACGGTTTCCTTCTGAGGAGGAATAACTGAAATGAGGTGTAAGCCTCCCACTTGAGAAGTCATCATTCGAGAAGCCTATCAACATGCTAGCACGTGGCGTGGACTCCGTTAGTGAAGACTTAGTGGCGCTAAATCTTCTCTGAGTGCTAGTTGATCATATTATAGATCGGTTGCTCGGGGCTAAGTGGCTCAGTCTTCGGATATTTGCTGAAAGGTCGCGAGCTCAAATTGCCTCAGTGACTCTAAGGATACGCATTGTTGATGGTTCTCAATAGGAATAAAACGGCTCCCCAGATTTTACCATTGAATTGGTTCACTTAAAGGACAGAATCTCGTTCGAGTATCATATCGGTCACTGGGAGTCGTGCAAAATGAAAAGGTTTTCTCCAAAAGTTACATCCCATTGGTAGATGCTGTTAATAATGTTCTTCAGTCGCATCTGCACATTATTACAGCCAACCCAGAGAACGCTCTCCACTTCTCTTTAGTTCAGGCTTAATGCAGAACGTAAAAATGATTAGGGGTTCTGCATTTGACCGATCATCCTGCTTCAGCTCATCAGCCTAATGCTCTCTCCAACTATCTGAAACATTATTCAGTTCTTTTTTCAAC
Source organism: Opisthorchis viverrini (assembly GCF_000715545.1). NCBI lineage: Eukaryota > Metazoa > Platyhelminthes > Trematoda > Opisthorchiida > Opisthorchiidae > Opisthorchis > Opisthorchis viverrini. The sequence continues at coordinate 792,410 of NW_008751857.1, read as the reverse complement.
TGACCGAAAAATACATATATTCCTTCACTTTGTCCACGTTTGGGACGTTCATAAATAACTATGATTCTCCAGCATCTGCGAAATCTTTCTAGCCTTATCATTACGTCCCTTAATTCTCTATAGTCCATCACTCGGCCTTCGGCTAAATCTGCAAGTGATTGCATACTAGCTATTCCTTAATTCCGACGAACATGTAACAGATGTCTATATGTGTAGACCATGGGTAGGGCTTTAAAACTGATCAGAAGAGCATGAAATGTTACGCAGCTTGTGAACTTTATCGTTGATGGATGTCCTGTTTTGGTCAGCAACGAATACTTCAGTTGTTGTAAGTCGATACTGTTATGTAATGGTCACTCGCACAACCACGTAAAGAAGCCAAAAACTTGGAACTCGCCCATAATAGCAGATTTTATAACAAACGACACAAATTGATTCAACATTCCGCAAAGCCAACCAAACACTGTGTTTGAAAACTGAAAACTGTTCGAGAGTTCAATCCACTTGGGTTAAACTTTCAGAACACGGAAAATCTGCAATCCAATACTCATACTGTAGGTAGATATGAGCATAAATTTCTGGCTAGTGCAGTTGCCAAGCCATTTGGTTTTCAAACTGTAGTTAGTGTGCTGAGTACAGGGGAAAATCCAAACATATCTGGTCTAAGGTAGACTTTATTGGGAGGCCATGGAAAATTCTACAGGCTTGTAGAATATAATTTTCTGAGCAAGTTCCTATCATTTGAAATGCGTTTTGAAAGCGTTTGCAACATAAATTATAAGGTAACTGGGCTGTCCATCAGTTGTTTGAGAGTACAGTCGCACTGAGGTTGTCCACTATTTCAGAAGGACTACCATGCGTGTAGAACGTGTTGTTAGCACAAGAAAATAGCGCAGCTATTGCCGACAAATTATGGTAATTTCGAAACACTCATGTGGAGCCAAGTATGTTCGTTTTGTCAGTAGTACATCAAATCAACAAATTACTCCGAATGTAGACTAACTCTAGAGGAGGGTGAACGAAGTAATTTGTTGTACAGTCTTTTTGGATGCGATAGGAGTGTGTAAATGGGCAAGAAACTTTCATCTCGGCAGTATCTGTGTATTAGGAGAAGTAGGTAGTCTAACAACAGAATATTTCAACTGTTCCAAAAAGACAGCCTTTTGCATACCATGTTGTCTTTCCCTGAATCATCTCTGAATTTCTCGTATATGACATTATTCAACTAAAAAAACTATGAGGTCGCTCGGTACGGCTTCACAAGTTGGTAAGAGATAATATGAAAGCGTCCATCTGAAAGGTTTCTATTATGGCTAGTCCGACCACTTACCAACTGGCACGTGACTAGGTCACAGGTTGGCCAACAGAGTAGGACGTAAATTGAGCTGTATGCTTAAAATCCATGTTTCCTTATAAAGACTTCAAAATTAACAATACGTTTCCCAAAAACAAAAGTGTTCTTTCTAGTCCATTGGCTAGAGGAAATTTTCCTTTAGAAGGTTGTCATTTATTGAGCTGTCGTTTCACAAAACCATGAGTCTGATCATTTCGGCTTCAGTTAATCAAATTACAGACGATCATTTTTGTCTTTTGCTCCAGTATGCAGATTTCCTTGAGGGAAGAGTTTTTGAGTTTGATGAAGGAAAGACCGAATGGCTGTCATCCGAATCGGATTAACCGGTCAACAATGGACAGGCCAGTGGAAGCTTACGCATAGATAACAGCCGCGAACTAATATCACACCAACTGTTTCCGGTTAATTTCCTTCCGCAAAAAGTGAATAATTATGCATTTTTTGTGTTGCTTTGCAAACCCTACCATGTCAGTCAGACAGTCTGGCATTTAGTAAATGGTAGTTCCGAAAAAGCCGATTACAATTTCACTGTGCTGGTTAAAACAATTCGTCCGGGAAGTGTCGCCACAAAATTTGACCAGCAGGAGCTTAAAAAAGTAGATAGCTTTGTCAATTTCTGCACAAAGAGGAGAGCTTTAGGGGAAATTCCTGCGGTGCCTTCATTTTTTGCCACACTGTCAAGTTATCAGTAGTAAAGCTCAACAGTGGACAAATTACATTGGTGCTAACCTGAATCTCTTGTTCGCTTTATTCTTCATCTGAATAAGTTGCACAAAGGTAGCCTCATCTTTGAGTGACACACTATGGAGAGGTTTTTCGTGACGTATTACATTACTTACAGTGAGGTTTTGAACACCATTCAATGGAGGTTCATGAAGTACAGTTAGCTGATGGATCTCAAGCGACCTCATACTTAGCAAGTTGCGTTATGAGCATCAATTATGAGGATACTCCATTCTTTGTCCTCGAGTTGCTATTGACGGAAACTGTGTCAAGTAGTAGGAAGTTGCTGATGGCCTACACTTGGTGCTTGCTTTTTGTTACTAAAGGATCAGTAAAACAAGTTCTTCACTTTATCAAATGCCTTTTTCATATCAAATTTGGCTGAAGGGCAAAAGATCCTGCTGTTAGCAATCACCAAGTGTAATTTAGGTTTTATATCATTATTGGGAACAAGTATCTGAAATTCTTGAGTCACCAATATACTGGTTTTTGGAATCGGTTTCCTACCGATGATAAATTTAAGCGGTGAAAAGTTACAAGTGAGACAAAGATTTCACTAGTTATTGACAGTTTAACTTAGACAAGTTGCTTTACAGCATAAAGAGACAAGTTTATTTAGTCTGAGGGATGCAAATCTGCGTTTTTTTATCTCAATTTAGAGAATTTTGTAATAGATGCTTGAAGATTCGTGACGAGTACACACAGTTGGGTTGACCAAAAGGTAATTCCCATGATCAGCTCGATTTGAATCACCAGAGTTGATCTTGCCAAATGGTCCCTGTGTATAAATGATAGGACAGTGTGAGACTGACCACTTGCGTAAGTGTCAAAATCTACTACTGCCCGTATCACACATTCGAGTGCGTTAAAACTCGAAGACCCGGGAATTTCATTATATTTGGGAGACGACTTGACGAACTGTACTTGGCTTGTGAGGATTCTGGATTCATGAACAACACTACTACGTACATGATGTTGCGTATTCTACTTATCTAGAGAGAAACAAATCACTATATTTTTCCCGTATTTTCAACCGGTTTCATTCAACGAAAGCGCTCGGTCTACAGCGTACGTTTATTTTTAGCCCACCATCCAAGTTAGCTTGTTTACAGTTCGTTAAACATGCAATCCTCACGCGCAAACGTGTAATTTTTCAGACAAAATTATAGATCTATGCCTCCGAGGTTGGCAACATGCCCGTGTTCAGCTAGAATATCCGGGAACGAAGCATAATGTATTCTTTTACATGGGCGATTGAACGTAAATTGCGATGTCCTGCCTCTGGAGAGAATAACAAAGGGTTGAGCGGACTCGTGCCACCGGATGGTGTACCAGCGCCACTCCAGAATCTAATTGACAAGGCCGTGATTGACAGTTGATAACAAAAGTTGCCACAAATCAAAATGTTCGAAAGCGCCATGGGCTAATCCATCTACTTCCCTTGAGGCACAGATGAATACCTTTGTGAAAACGCGTGATGATCCAAAATGACGTCCACATTCCAAAATTGGTTACTTATTATTTTCCTAAAGCATCTTTCACCTGTCTTCTTACCACTTACTTCCTTTGCGACAGCGCTCAGAAGCACATTAACAACAGTACGTATTCCCTAGAAGAGAACAGCATAGTACAGGGTTTGTGTAAGATTTTTACTCACAAATCCTTTACAAAACTAGTAGCCGATTGTCAGTCTATCTGCATGCTTTGGTTAAGCTAAAAAGGACCTTGAATCTCTTGGCTGAAAATCAACCATCGCTCTGAGGGTTATGAACGCCTCTTGTATATCAATGGAATTTTCCTTATTCAGCCAATCAGCGTGAGGCGTCAGCTGAACAATTTTGCGTTATCACTATCGTGTTTACCGCTGAGTCTAAAATCACAAATCTCGGGGCGGCCCAATGGTAAATATCCTGAACGAAATTGTTCTTTGTGCTACTTGCCACCATGTGGCCTGGCTATTGTGGTCGAAACGTCACTTGGTAGCCTTGTGCATTTGGTAACTTGTGTTATTATTAGAGCAAATCAAACACCGACCACTATTGTATATTTTAGTGTATTTCTTGGTCTTTTATTTTAGCACGTATTTTTCCAACAGTCCTTTCCTATCTCTTAGATAAATCTTTCAGTTTGCTACTGCGCCTAATATTCATTGCGGCAACTCCATAACTGGAAGTTAAAAGGCTATTTTTGTGCACACTATTACTCATCTTTCTCTTATAGGGAATGAGTTTTCCCATGACTCACCTAAAAGTGGGCGTAATCATTTTAATAATGATAAATTCTCATGAGAAAGCTACTCACAAGGTTGCTGAAAACACATCGACATTCCACAAACAGTTTCGCTGTTCTTGGGACTCATGAGGTAGGTGCAATCTCTGTAAAAACCAAATTGGTACGCGAATGAGTGTATCTGCTAAAATCAGTCCAACTGGGGCTTAAGGACAACGTACGATTGACGAATGATAATGATGATGAACCCCAAAAAGAGTGAGACTGGTTGTGGGCTGTTGAAGTGTTGGCAGGAACCTTGTGAGTAGTTCGTTTTATGAAAAAGTACTGCAATATTTTGAATATTATACCAAATAAAACATGAGGTGGCTCTATGCAACAGATTCAGTTGCAGAATATCAGAATGAATGATTCAGTTGAGTCTTTCTGTGGCAACCAGATTGATATACAAATGGGTGAATTTTTCAAGATGATAGATTGTGTTTGCATAATCACTGAATCAAGTACTTCATAGTTTATATATATATCATATATATATGTATTATACCAAGTAATTTCTTTGAAACAAGAAACGCCCAATGAGTAAACCGTTCGTCTCAATTTAATGTCAACAATGTTTCGACGTTCTTGTGCACAGATACAACCTTCGAAATAATTAGGAGAAGGTTCTGAACTGACCGTTTCTTATTCAACGAGACTTGATATGAGATAATCATGAGTTTGGTATGCGCGCGAGAGCTTTTTCAGCTGAGGAACGAGAGTTGTAAGTAACTTCACAAGCTGTACTCATTCTTTGGTTACAAGATGCTGTAAGCGTTTAATTTTAATCCAAATATTTTGGTGTCAAATAGCTTTCGGGTAAGCGCACTTTGACTTTATTCATATTTATATGGGTGACAACCTCTTCCAGCTCACAGTTTAACCTGTAACTCTCATTCAGAATTTATGAGGAGCACTTTTGTTTTATGCGATTAGTTTGCAAATACAAACTGAGAGAGCATGTTGGAATCATTACAGAAACTTAACTAGGGAAGCCAACATCCATTCGACAGGATTTGAGTGCTGATTGTAGAGATCGCACACCACTCATACTCAGTCAGACAAGGTATTTGTAAAATGATAATCTAGTGGACTAACTTTCGAGGTCTTATCATGTTAGTGCCACAAACGCATTTTTCTCTTTGTCGTCTGCTGCATTACACAACTTTCAACCCGGAGTGTCAGGTTGCTGGTTGGAATTTTCAAGTTCAGAGCCGTCAAGCATACCTTAGCAATAACGTTGTAGAAACTCTCTGCCAGTGAGTATAAAGCCCACAATTTTGATTGATTTTGGTCGATTTTCACCAAGAAATACACCTGTTTTTCACCCTTCGCCTATCGTTCACAAGTAACCAGTTCATCCAAAATCATTCTTATTATATCTGTGCATTATTTGATCAAAGCATCTTGGTCGCATTGATATATTAGTGACACCATCTCTTGTTTACTTTGTACCCTCTAAAGTCTTACGTGACATGCTGCTTTTTTTGACACGGTGGTTTTGATTTCACTCAGGCAAAGTGACATAATTTTTGGCCATTTGGTAGGCCTTCGCAACCCAGTCAACGTCATGGTCGAGTTCATGAATTTTTCGTCGAGGGACGGACAGAACATAAAGTATGTTAACTTTTTCCAGCAATAATTCATTAGCAACAGAGGGCGAAATTTATGTGGATAATATGACAACACCAAAAGTAGCTCAAAACAACGGACGTCGGAGAACAAATGCAACAGAAAAGAAGGCGTAAGTTTAGGAGTAAATTTGAGAATCTGTTCCGTTTCACATCATACCGAAGTATCTCGTTGACCAATAACTGACCATTGTTTCATTGACGTTTAGGGTGGGCCAAGGGATCTTATTTGCTGACCGTTGCCTTTACGCCCTTTTACGTGTCATTGCTTCTAGTCTATTACAGTAAACAACTTAAATAGGCTTTTACTGAACGTAGTTATGGAAGCAGCTAACTTTGGGCCAATGGGCAACAAATGATTTTGCCAGACGTCTCGCTTCGCAGTAAGTTAGTGTTGCCTTTTTGCATAAAAAAATCTTCTGGTTGAACAGACCCCACAAAGGAGAATCCACAGTGAAAACTGATTGATTTCTGCATGAACGAGGGAGTTTTTTGTATACATTGACGAAAGCCCCATTAACTGTTTAGTCTTTGTTTTCGAAAAATTTAGGTGACAGTCGGTAGGTTTATTGCTGGACAGAGTTTCGCTTTTGACACATAAGCTTCGTCAGGCCAACTGACTAGGTTCCGGGGTTGGTCGAGACATAAGGCGGAAGGGGGACCAATCATCTAAGGCAAGTTAAATCTCTGCTGAGTGTCGGCCGAAAGGATTTGTGTATTAGGGTGGGTGAACAAGTGTTGGGCCGATGGGGAAACCTACATGTGTTTGGGTCCAGCCTAGGGTCTAAGTTCTTCTGGTTTGGTCCATTAGATGGTTTCTTAAACGTTTGAAACTTCTCAAGGGTCTAGTTCTTCTGGTTTGGTCCATTAGATTGTTTCTTAAACGCTTGAAACTTCTCTCCGTCTGTGTGGATGAGCTAGTGCTAAGATAGTTGTGTAAGAGGGATGCTGTGACCTTTGGCCGGGTTGTGATTTTTACGCCCACCCCCAGTTTTTGCTAATGATTCTACGTGGACTGACAACCACACAGTCGCGTGTCAGCTCGGCTTACTTAAGAATGCTTTCCGTTCGCTTTGTTTTTTTTGGCATGCACTTCATCCTTCTTTCCCTTGTTGTGAAGCTTTCCTTTGTAGCATTCGTATGCCCATCACAAACCAGGTATTTCAGGTAAACTGGAATCAGATTTTACTATAACGAATACGTTACACTGAAGCTACATTCGGATATTTGAACAAATTCTGGTGGTAATCTAATCCATGAGTACGGTCCCGATAATGCAGTGGCCTTCATTCAGATTATACCGGATCCTGACTGTCCTCACATCCCAGGGCTGTGTTAGCTGGCCATCTCGCGTGACTATACCATAAGCTCCCTTAAGATATATTTCTGATAGTTGCATTTATCTTTGATCTTGTGCGTCCTAACTTGTATGCGCCAGCAGCAGAGTTAACTCAAAGAATATAGATGGTTTCGTCATACTGTCAATAAGTGAAAACGTTCGGTTTAGGGATGACTTTCGACCTTTTGCGGTGTGTAGTTCTATTAGAATGTAACTACAAAGGATGAAGAAACAATACTTCACTTACAAGAAATTAGAAAACTGTAAAGTGTGGCGAATGAACGTTCTCTCGATTTCTCCATTCATCCATGCATTTGCATTTAAACCCGAGCAACTTATTTAAGTCAGCTGACTAATAAAATACAAACTGTTTGAAACGGTATATTGTTATCTCAACGAATACAAAAAAGACTCGTGAAGGGATACTGTGTACAAGAAGGCTGAAGAAGCACTTTGCGTCGTACTTTCAAAGAAAATTGTCCGAACTGTCAGTCGACAGGATGCGTTCGATTTCTGATTGGACAGTGAAGTTAATTCGGGTTTGCACCTGAGAGAAGAAAAGCGTGAACATTAATTCCATGGAACGTTTATGATCATACTGGAATTGTGTGCACTGAATGATAAAGTATTGACAACATGGTGGATGTGATCTGTAAAGGCAAGCTTCAACCAGGCAAAACTTTGAGTTCAGTGATTACACATCCTTCTTGTGACTTTCCTTGGCGAGACATGAGGGTTTGTTTCAACAAACAACCAAAACAGTAACGTTTTGGCGACTGAATTAATGACAATTGAGTACATACCTTTTTAGTACAATCGGATTTACAAGGGTCGCAAGTCAACCATTTTAGACCAATTTATCCCTTTGCTCATCCAAAGGTTCTGCCCATTTCAGTGGAAGCCAGCACGGCCTTGTGCAAAAAATATTCAAACCGGCATGCAAGTAAACCTTCGGCAATTGAGAAAATGTCCAGTAATGCAAACATTCAATCAGTTAGGCTTTGCAAGTTCACCCTCAACGGACATGTGAGGTGTTTATTGAAGACTAGTCATAAGTAACATTCCCTGTCCCATTGTTTTCTTTTTTCTGATTCACTGAAACGGGCTGACATCAAGGAACTGGCCGAAATTGTTCCCTCCCAAAATCTAACCTCTTTCTATGGAAGAACTTTGCTACTGAAACGTAAGTGAAGAAGGACAATCGAATTGGAATCCATTAAGATGCCCTGGCTTTTAGGATGGTGTTTGTAAAAACGCATAGATCCAGACTAAATTCAGTGGATGCACAACCCTACGGAAAATCGTCAAAAACTAGGTTTTGAGTAAATTAGAACGTAAAAATAATGAAGCTTTTAGGTAAAATCTAGCGTATTATAAAGCCTGGATTGCATGGATTCGTAGCTGAACTCTGAGGAAACAGAACTAGAACCTTGGTTTTGAGTAGAACTTAAGACTGACGGAATTTCAGGTTTTGCCCCAAGAAGAACACATCAGAGACATCCACAGTGAATTTGACTTGACTGCGCGACGCTACTGAACAGTTTTTCCAACAATGGCGTCTCTAGTAGCTGTGAAAACCAAGCTGCTCTAAAATCATGTAAATCGGCTGTCACGCAACTTACTAAACTGATGTTCTGGGACATGTGAAGGACCCAAAATCAAAATAATCTTCAACAACAAATTTCAGTCTCGACGGGCCTGCTTAATGTAAACATTCTTTTATTGAAATTCACAGATCCAGTCAACTGAAGTTCTTGATTTAGAGCGAGGCACAACCCAACAGTCTGCACAAGGACACGGCCGACGTGGTTGCACCTTCAGAAGAACTGTGTAATGGGTTAAAGTGTGAATTCGTTGTAAAAACTGGTGTATGCATCAGAATTTTTATTATAATCAAACAACAGACAGCGTCTAGATAATTTTACTTCCTTCAAACTGGTTTCGGGGGAAACATCGCAAAAGTTTTGGAATTTGAAGGTATTTATTGAACAACTTATGTTTAGTAGACGTAGGCGGTGCAGTAAATTCATCAAGTCCCGCTTTCACCCCATTTTGTCATCCTGCCGTCAATCACTCATCGACGTTTGCTGCCGTGTATCATGTGGCTAGGTTCGAAAAATCCATGTTCAAACCATTATACTTCAACTGTAAAGCTATAGTGAGATCCCGGAAGCCTCAACTACGTGAGCGAAATCCTGTTCACTGAGACTCGTCGGTTGAACAGATGCCCCTAAATGTGACATTTGATTAGCTGCTTTCGGATGTTATCGCTGTATGATGCGTCCACCGGCCAGTTGTTGCAGGTAAGCGATTTGCTCTTTATATCAGATTGGCGGTCTCACGAGTCACTGACCGAATCAGCTCACCTGACCATTGGTATTACTACCATCACTTAAAATTAACAGCTTTGTAGGGTCCAGAGGAGTAAAAACAGCTGTAAATTAGGCAGCCTTTAAATTATTCTTTGGGTGAGTAACTTAACTGACACATTTTAAAACTAGTATAATCAACCGAAACCACAATATTGGTTAGTCGTTGATGTCTGCATAATCGGGTCGCGTCGATTGTTCTAGTCTGCGCTGGGTTAATAATGCCTGCTCAAAAAGTAGAGTTAGTTGTGTTTTTGCTATGAGTTGGCGGCGGTGAACTTTGTTTGCCAAGGGCAATCGGTTCCGTTATTCGAATCAGATCTTTGGCGTAGACAGCAAGCCTTGCACAAGAAAAAAACAAATCCTCTATTCCGATTTTGCGCAATGTTGAAATGTTTAAAACGCATGTCCAAAAATGATGGTGGAGAAAAAATCTACATAGTTGACAATTGGCAGGATCCCCACGAGTATTCGGTGACATTTTACCTAATGGACAGCACGTCGAAACAACCTAGTGTTGCATCTCAGGTGATGCATGTGCTGTGCAGATTGCACTGCTAACGGTCAGTGTCGCCGCTGATTAGCCTGCAGCCACGCTACTCTGTATGGTTTTTGCAGCAAAAAGTATCCCCAGGTTAGTGACTCCACTAATTAGGACAAACATGCTGGAACGAAACCGTTCTCTCCTGTTTTACTTTTGTGAAAACACCGACTCTTTAAAACCAAGGCAACATTACTTTATTACAGGCTTTAGCATTGTTGCTTGGCTTTATTCCTGGATATCGGTCATTCTTTATGTATATTTTTGAATTTGGAAGGGCTGTCAAATGAGGTTTTGCCCTAACCCCTAGTTAATCCAGTCTATGATGATAAGCAGAGAATCGCTGCACAGTTGTTTCACCTTTAATGACGGTTATAAGTAGTACGCATTCACGAGACCTCGGGAGGTTCGAACCAGTGACACTCCACCCAATGACTATAAAAGTCTGTCTACACGCAATTGTTTTTGCATATTAATGCCAATAAGTGAATGACAGGAAATCAAAAAGACAGTCATACGATGGGCGTTATTTATGAAAAACGTCCGGAATATTGAACGAACGAACGATAAGTCAACATAGAGAATGTTCGCAAAGAACAGACATAGTTACTTATTCGAGGGCAATTTAAATTCAGCTTGTATAGATAATAGCCTACTGTGTCAACGCCGGAAGGGTAAAAGGTAAAATATTTTACACTATGGCTCACCGGGCTACGTCATTTCCAGAGCCGCACTATGTTACTAGCCTTTTGTTCCATTCAGAGCGGTAGCTTGAAACACGCGATCCCGTATGAGGTGACAGAATCTATTCCAAATCCAAAAACCTGTGTATGTTGATCGGACTCTACGATACACTTCGGGGTTTATAGATACACATCTTACCTTGGCGAACCTTTAAACTTAACAACCTTTGTTTCAGCTTTTACAACCTGTGCATTGTAAATGTGCGTCTCTCGAAGTTTTCTACATTTGCTTTCTTATGCTTGCCAATTCCTATGTCGCTCCCCTTCAACAATTTCAATTGTTTCAAAAGGCATCCTTTAAGAAGTAACCACAACTTCAGTTACTAACAAAAGGTATTCAAACACAGGGAGAGTTATCAGACCAAAACTTGTGCAAGGCATCTTAGCTGCAAATTCTTCAGAACTGCCAGATGGTACATCAGTCATGTGATGTAATTGACAGTAAACTCCAAGTGCGTTCATGAGGTGTGCTTTAACGTCAGTTGCTCCTGATCTGTTCGGCAACCTTCTGGTGATCCACTCTTCCTAATCTTGAGTCTGTTTAGGCGCCATATTTGCGAGTAAATGGAAAATGTAGCAGACGCGTGCGTGATTCTTGGAGAGATGGTTGAAAACCTTCTTCAGGTGAAAATATTCCACCAAGGACGACAGTGTGAAGAACATGCGCTTATATGTGATGGTGATTAAGCGTCCAAATTAAAATTTTGCCGTAAGATTTTAAAGCGGTGAATAAGCTACCCGGAAGCCTTATATACACCAATCATCTACATTGCTTTATCCCTTACAGCTTGGAGTTTTACTACCGGATTCAGTGGGCTTTCTGTTATTTCACGTGATAGCAGCAGTCCAGGATAGCCAAGATACATGACACCCTCAGTTTAGCCATTCAGGCCATCAGCATTAAAACACCGGTACATCAAAGTTCATTCAAATCAGTTACAACGAACATGTGACCGAGAAATATTTGGACAGTATTAATTCATTCAAATGTTGGAATACTTTCTGCCACCTGCACGGCAACTTTGATTCTTTGTCTTTTTTGATGGAATTTAGGGAAGATCGAACTCAGGTGCGTGCAACCAATGAAATGTTATGAAATCTTCTGGTTTTCTTGTCCATATATTTGATTATATTTTTAAAAATACACAATCTTGCTCACTTGGATGGCTTCCAAATTCTCCTGTAGTTGATCCACTGTTGCAGCGCCAAGTAGCACACAGCTCAAAGTTGGCGTTTTCAGACACCACGCTGATTTGGATAAAAATAATCACAATAAGCATTGTGCAGTGTTTTTTCTATAAATGCTTTTCAACTAAACTTCGAAACATGATGGTATATGAATGTAAATTTTTGGTTTCAAATCGATTAACCACTTTAACTGCACATCGTCAAGTGTTTGGAATCTTAATCCTCTTTAGTTTAAAATAACACGTCTGATTTCACCCAATATTTGTAATTTATCCTTTTCGTTACGTTAAACAGCTTGTCGCACCATAACACAAGATACCAAACCCAATAATCATCTTTTGTTTCCCCGTTTATTCTCTTCTCTCCTCTCTGGTATCTTTTGCCTTCAAGGCAGCAAAGGTACCAGTTCGTAAGTTCTTTCTCTAAACCAGTGTGAAGACAAGCCGGTATTAAGTTTGATCATAGTCTACTTCTGGTTTTGGGATTCAGATTTGCCTAATGGTGGTTAGCCGAGAGAAAGTGAACAGCAATGATCACCTAATAATAACATTATGTTGCTTCTTGATGTCCAAAGTCGCTAGCCTGCAAGCAATAGCTCCGATAGTTGTCTTTAGTAGAAACCATTTGGAAAACAGTGGATTCAGTTTTGCACTCATTTTTACTGCTTGTTTCATCTTGTTATATTTAATATTACTGCTCTCTTTCGTTTCTGTCATGAAAGCTCCTAGTTGAAGGTTCAACACTCGGATTGCACTAAGTGCTTATGATATTGGATTTGGTGGAATCTACTCATAAGTTTGCTGAACGCTTTTCGACAGCACACGACTGGTTTCATCATCCTTGTGGCACATAAAGTAGTCTTAGTCGGCCTCATGTTCTTCATGTACTGAAGGTGTACTACACTCATTTTCCCACCAATTTGGTTTTCAATCGAGAATCAGGCGAATCTCATCATAAAATTCTTCAAATTTATACAGTGTACAAAGATGACCTCATATCTCACTCGGTACGATATTCAGACTATGAGAGTATGTCTTCCAGATTGAATCTGCTCACCAGTATAATAAGAAAAGATTCGGCTGTGAACTACTTGAGTGTTTAACAAAATTGGTGTACAAATGTGTGTCAGGGGAGGAGTCTCACTAAGTTGAGTTTGGAATGGTTGGCGTCATTACGCATCGAGAACTATTTAGCTTCACGAATACTACGCGAAACACATGAGAGTCTTATGAGCACAGTATATTTTAACAGTCCGCACTAACAGCACGCAAAACTCACCGGAATCAGTAAAGGTATACCTTAGTCTAAATACCTACTTGAAATACAACATCAGACCGGTTAACCGATCTGATCAAACGTCATCTGAATGATTGAGGAAAAAGCGTAACTTGATTAAATTCACATGCATAGTCGTCGGTCTCTATTGTAAATGGAGGTTTAACCACGGGATTTAAAGTAACCGATCAGATACTGCGATTTACAGTAAAGTACAGTAAAGTATGACTTACCAATGGCAAGTTGAGCACAGGTGCAGTGTAGCCGGCTGGCTAATTTACATAACTGCCTCACTTGCGTCTGATGCATCCTGCCTTTGGGACTAAGTATGTGTTCAAGCAGTGCCTGGTGCCCCTAAACCAGTAAAGTAAAAAATATCAACAAGTTGGATACAGCTCTTTTCGTAGCTCTTTTCAAGTAGATTTTTCATTTTTCATTATGTCTAACTGCGCTTTCTGGTTGCGCTCTTCCTGTGGGAGGAGCCATCGGTGGCTAAAATGTGACTAAAAGATTTTACAAAAGCACTTGTGGTGAAGACGATGGCGGTTGTGAAAACATATTGCCGAGACTCCTTCATATCCTCTGATGACACTGCGGACCTTCTAAAGCTCGTTTCTTATTGTGGTAAAAGGATATGCTTGCACCATCTGGGTGTGTTCAAAGGTCTGCTCAAAGCAGACAATGCAACGTAATAAAGTGTGAAATAATAACGACAACACATGTTTGTCAAGAAAAAAACTATGCTTCATTTCTAGGCTAGTCTCCCATTGGTATACAGGTAATCCAGCCCTCTCTTCTAAGCTGGCATTTTTGTGCAAGATCCAAGTGGGGTTGTTGAGGGAAACAAAGTTTTCCTGAGGAAGTCTTGCACGATATCCAGTAGATTGTTTGCTAGTCCATGCTTTGCTTACAAATACAACCTACAAGTCTGTCAAAGTCTATGTTTTCTAGTCGTTTAGTATGTTCATTCAGTGCAAGAACTTACGGGCAAACAGGCTCGTGAATATGTGGGAATTCCATCACAATACTTCCCAGAGAGGATACCCCCACACAGTGGTGTACCGGTGACCAATCCGAGATCCATAACCAAGAATAAAAGAAGAGTAAGAAAATAATAACTTCAATCGAATCAGTAGTATGAGCGTCTCAACCAACTTCTGCTATGAACGATTCTCCATTTAACTGAAACTTTGGATAATCCAAAACTAACCACAAAGAGCCTAATTTAGCGCATTATCATCTCTGTATGATTGTTCCAAGAACGTGTTCAACTATTTGAGCGTTTCAAGCCTAAATGAATCGAATTACGGTCTAACTGATGCCTAACAAAAAAAGTATTAGCCTCACCCCTAGACGTAGCTGTATTCCGAAATCTACCGATTCACGGAGTAAATAATAAAATGAAAAACTCACTAAGTTTTACGCACATCTCTTGCATTTGTTGTAACCTTTCGCGTTGAAAGATGTGAAATCCTGTCTGTTCAACTGCCGCAGGAATCAAGTTGAACTGTCGGGCCACAGACTGTGCTTGCTGAAGAGGACATAACAGGGAGACAGTGCGGAAATTCCTGAATCTAGTGCAGAATATCTCATGATAGTTAGCAAAGTGAACGCTCTTTAGTGCAAGGATTGCATGTTTTTCTTGACTTTATTTTTCAGGAGTGTTGGAGAGTAAGGCTAATTTAGCCAACCTGACGGTAAGCTTTTTGCATTTTGTTTCCATCAAGGAAAAGCACACAAAAGAATACCACCAGCAGCCTCGTCAAAATGATAACTCCGTAGATCCTAATGTTCCTTCACCTTTTCGCACACGTTAGACTAACGAGAGGACAAGTAGTTCTCCACTCTGAGTTGCCTAAAACTTGATGGAAAGTTGTTTCATCAAGTAAATAATTGCAATAGGGGGATAACCAGTACATGATTGAATGGTGCAATTTCTGCGATTTGGCCCACGTAGATGAATAGTCCTGAACTATCCGTAAAGAACATGCATGAATTATTCTTTGGCGAAATTTCAGGAAAGAAGTTTTGGTGGAAAATCTTTCACTGCAGAAACTCAGACCAACGTTATCTATAGAAATGATTTATGAAACGATGTCACTCCACGGAGAAATTATACACCACCACTAAATATAACCGGGAAGAGAGTAAAATTACCTAAACGCATGTTTTCTATGAAATGCATGCATCCACTTAGAAACCCAAAAGTTTGTCGTCGTGAGTGGACAGCATTTGAATACATTTGATGTGAACGCATGTGTTTCGTATCGGCAGGCCACCGGCGGAACGCTGTAGTCGAGGGATAGAGCAATCTACGCAAGCCAGCGTTGGCAACACAGATTTCGACAGACAAAAAGAAGACATACAAATCGTTAACCATTGGGAACAAGGAGCTTACTGCTCACTTGAATAAGGTCGTAATTAAATAACTATTATAGGTTGAGTCCATGAAAAGCTTATAATCCAAAAACATTTGCTGCTGCCACCATTTTATTGAAAACCGCGTGACGGTCTTTCGGCCGACAGAACGAGCGCGTGAACTCCAGTTACTTAAATGTGGGGTTGGCTTTGCACATTCAGAATGCAAAATTGTGGAGCAAATCTTTGATGAAGTCATCAATATTGCATGATTTCAAGCTCTGACACGTGTACTCAGTACCACCTTGTAGTTATTCCCGAACTCATCTGCAGTTGCAAATATTTTTGTGCCAAAGTCCAGGATGAGGGTACCGTGTAAAGCGATGAGAAGCAGAGCCCGTCATCTTGGTGTGAAAACCCGAGTGTGCGCTTGAGGAATCGCCTCCAGCCTGTTTAAAATAGGTTTTTCCTAGTGCCATTTTTGTTCACTCGCTATCTAACTGTGAGCTATGGGAATATCCTTCCCGGATCCAGTGATAAAAACTCATCTCGACAAGTCGGAGCGCCCCTTGGCCAAAAATATGAAGGCCATATTTGAACTTATCAAGCCAAGTTCAGCGTTCGGACGCCTAGTCACGGGATCTTAATTTGGTGCGGTTATGCACGCTGTTGAAGCATGTCTTGTGTCAACCTACAGGGAACACTAAAACCAGACATTCTGAGTACAGTTAAATGGTGGCAGCACTAGCTTCGTCGGCACTAGCATGTCAACAGCATGATAGTGTAACCCAAACTGCATTCGATCGACTAGATTACAATCGTTTGTAAACGCGCGATCTGCATGTGGACACTGGTGTTTCAGATCTATTGTTCTGTATTTACTACTTTGTTACAGCAGAGCATTGATGCTTTAATGAAGACACTTTGCACTGTTTATAACTTTTACTCTACAGAGATTCGGTTGAATCGGTCATTTAAAATCCTGAGAATTGAGCCCAAAAAGACGCAATATCAGTCCAAACGAGCAATCTTTAGTACACATTCAGCTGCACCTAATCAAGTATGTAAGACGATCATCTGACAACGGCGTCCGGAAACAGAATATCTAGTTCTGATTGAAGGAAACAGAGCTCGGACTGCAGGACGGCCGAAATTCCAACATTTCGGTAGAATTCCACGTGATTTCTGCTACCATATAAATTTGTGATGTACTAGCCAACATGAACAATCACAGAAAACAAGCTTTTTTTGCTACCTTCTTCGTTCTCATAGATTCCGTTAAGTTTGAATAGCTGGAATATCCAGTTTGGATCCTGCACCAGTTCAACGAGGAATGAGGTATAGCTGATGTCGGGACATGAAATTTCCGATCTTATTTATACTGAGTACAACCACAACCAAAGTGACTCAGCTCATCACTTGATGATGCAGTCCGATCTATTGAGTTGAAAACCGACGAGCACGACTTATACAATATTTTGACATCTTCAACTTCCAACTGAATTCGACTCAATGAACCGATTACTCACCGATTTCACCATTATTATATCAAACACCCGAAAAAATAGCGCTGTTCGACCAGATACCAATCATAAACCTACCATGATTTCTGCAGGCGTCCACTTGCAAGTGCCCCAGTAGAATGCCCATCCTAATTCGATGAGATGTGTACACGTTCTGACAACATCCTCAATAGGGATTTGTGTATCCGGTTGTCTGGTAACGATAATGATATCCACGTATTCCAGCTGGAGACGGTCTAGAGAACCCCGGAGGCCTACAAGAATTTAGCAGGAAAGACAAATTGATTGATTATTTCTGAACTGTGAACAGTCGTTCAAGTTACATTTGCGCAATGTGGGCCCTAAACTTGAACTTTGTATCCCGCGTGATTTACAATAATTTGTCCAGAACATCATATGTTGTAGTCCTAACATAATACGATGCGCTTTTTTTCGTTCAGGGTTTATTCACATAGAATCTGCGCACCGTTTTTGCACTAACTCCTTGATTACGGTTTCAGTTACAAAGCCAAAAACGAGAATCTGTATGACAGATGAATTTTGTATTGTACATTTCCTTCGGATCTCAAAAGTTTTAGAATGGGATGGTGACGTAACGGAAAATGGGATCCCCAGGTCTGGAAGTCATTTGGATAAGTTTTCTGTTGGCCTTCCATGATTCCATTATCAAACGGACGAAACAAGAAAACCCACTACCATTTGGATAGAATCACAAACATAAAGCGGCCTTGTTTGCTTACCTTCAACAAGTCGTTTCCGAGAGATCCCTTGCTCGGTCACTGCACTAGGCAAAGCAAAAAAAAACATTTGGCAACAACGTAACTCAAGCTCAAGTTGATGGTGATGGTATAAAGTTTATGTTAATTGAGAACACGAGGGATACTCGTGGCAATTTTAGTTTCCTCAAACAAGCGAAGCACTTGTGGCCTCCGGTGCTCAAAGTTCTTTTCTAACGCCCTCAGCATCCAAAATGTCAAAGGTGGCGAACAGTTTGTGGAGATAAAAACAACCGCGTGTGACTTTCAGCTCACCTTACTCTGATAACCATAATGACCTGATGAGCGTGGCAACGAATCACAATTCTTTATAGTATTGCAAAATTCACGCAGATTTCTTGTTTGCCATCATAATTCTAGCGTTTTCGAGACCGATTACTGTAGGTCACTTAGGTTTGCTGAGGTTTCCCTCGGACAATTTAACCTATCAACCAGCTAACGGCTACATCCAGAGAAAATTTTGAAGCATAAATATTCTGATGGGAGTAGGTACAGTGAACGACACGTCCTCAAGCAGTCTTGGTGCAACAAAACATCATTTTAATTGATCGAAACAAGTATGGTCGAATAAAAGATATGAAAAGGTGAGCGCAATGCTAAACGTGTCCGGCTCAATGTGGGCACTCACAAATAATAATAGTATATGCACCATTATTCAAAAGGTTGAAAAGGGAATGAAACACCCGAGAGAATAAAAATTGTTGTTTTGTGTATTCTTAGGGTTTTACAGATAAAACGACCTGTTAGATTAGTGAACCTACAATATATTATGGCTTACCTAGGTTGAATGGGGCAGCATTTTGTGGGGAAAATGTTTTTATTATTATTTCATCTTCTGAGTTCTTGAGCATTTTAGCAGTATTCATTCACATGAGCTTTGTTTTGAACTACATGGAATGCCTGCTAATTGCCAAGAGTTTGTGGGTTCACAAGTCTTTGGTAGGTCTGTTTTTCTTTGCCAGTGTGTACAGCTATGTTGTTGTGGAAACAAGACAGTTTGAGCATAAAAACATGCTTTTGACAAAGGAAAACAAAGCTACCGTGTAGCTCAAGACAAAGACGACGTAAACAAATAATGGTAAACGGCTCAAGTACCCAAAAGAAGATAGTGTATTATTGCACATGCGTCCATTCTGAACTGAAGCGAACTGCCACTAGGGCGTGAAGTATGCTGTATTCCACAACAAGCCATCACTCTATGTAGTTTGGGCTATTCTGTGTGTACGGAACTACGTGTTTTATTGAGAAGAAAAAAATGCAGATGACATTGTCAGTCACGCGTGCAACGATTGTCTGAAATTCTTAGCGCTTGATTCAGCTACTGCGATGGATTTACATTGCAAAAAACGATTGGAGAAATTGTTCTCTTCAGAGTGTTTCACATAATCGTGCCTATTACAATGTAAATCCTTCATTCTTTTCGGCTAATAGAGCAGCTTTGGTGTGGATAAAGTTTGATTCCATTTTTAGATAATACTTGGAGCTGTTTTATCTACTCTACTTGAACCAGAAATATTGTCCCACAGTACTGCATAACGACATCAATAAGGAAGAAGCAACAAGCTTCGGAAGCCATACGGACGTTCCTGCTATAACAATGGTGTCATGACTCTCCAGAAGACTCTAGCATAGAGCTGAACTAGAAAGTATATTCCTGTCATTTTCAGATTCAAGTAGAACCGTAGGATTTTGATACACGGCACTAAATCACCGCTGATTTTACCTGCAAGTTTTATGGTGTCAACTCGAGCGGTCTAGTGTCTGAATAATAAGTCAGCAAAAATATACACCGCATGGCGGTTATTCGTGCTGTGATGTCCAGAACAGAAAGAGGGCACCAAATTTATGGGATGACTGAACGTTAGTTCCGGGGCTTCTAGGTGTTGTAAAGCGATAAAGAGAACAACAACTTACTCTCCAGAACGAGACAGACGTGTGGAAATAACGTAGCTTGACCGCCTACAAACAAAATGTAACAGCAGAGCACGATATGTAAGCTCATTTGAAAACAAAAAAAACAGTTACCAAACTAAGTTTCATCTTATTAAGTGGTAAACTACCCTCGTGGGACTACAAGCAAACCAAGCGCAAACACGAAGCAAATTTCACGGCTACTGAACGCCAGTCGTCACCGGTTTATTTTGAAAACTCCAGCAACTGCGGACATTATTCTCACCGGCAAGCTGTCAAGCGTGCAGTTGGATGGAATACTTCGGTTGAGTCGTCACACAATACATCCAAATTAAATTTAACACTGCAGCACCGTGAAAGCAAATCGAGTCCATAATGCTGTGAGTACGTTGAAAGGAAAAAAATTATGCAAGCCATAACAAACACAACAGCATTCAACGGGCGTTTTTCGTGACAAACTTGTTGTTATCACGTGGAGCTTCAATTTCACTACAACTGCACTAGTGTGCTTATGTCAGAGATTACATATAACGGTAAACAAATATTGACGATTTCAGTGGTAAGCCAATGTTAAAATGCCACAGATGGAACTCCTGAATTTTTCCCAGTGTCATTAAATTAAGGCAAAGAGAGAGAGAGAAACAGGAAGTGCGATGTAATCCGGAGAGTTTGTTTTTGACGTTCACCGAATCAAACGTTTCCAACGGTCAGACCACATTGTTATACAAAATTGCCACGTTTAATGAATGTCAGTCAATGGATAAATGCAGGAAAGTGTGGAACCATTTTGCGGGTTCATCCTTGACCGAAACTAGAGTTATGTGGAAAAATCAAATGATCATTCTTTATGACAAAACACAATACACATATAGTTATTGAACACTGGTCGACAGCCCACCATTGGTTTCTCTCCTCTTTTGGGGGAGGGGAGGACAGTCCCCAAGTTTCTTTCAAGCTCGCGTTCTCCTTAAAGTTAAACTCGTGAACTACCGTCATATTCATACCAGTGGGGTTTGGACGGAAGATTCAATTGGGTCCGGCTAGACCTTTCGTACTGTTTCAGACAAATGCACTGCATAGGTCCGCCTCAGTAGATTCGACATATAGCAGCATGTTGTTTGGATGGATCACACCACTCAGAAGGCTACAGAAAACTCTTCAAGGTCTGGATTCAGATGGATCCTGCGTCAAAACAAACTTGCTGGGCTTTTCAATCGCACCAGTACAGAGAATGCAGATGACAGACAAAACCAGGATTATTACAGAAATAATCATGCTGGCGAAGATGTGGGACACTGGAGGGTTTAGTAAAACCCAACGAAATGTATACATCTATCCTCGTGAACCTGACCCAGCAACAGCAGACAGGGCTGGACCGGGCAATTAAACCGAAAATGGCAACATTAGACTCTGGGATCATTTAGGCGGTACATCCCAGGAATCTTCAAAACAAGTGCGAATCTAGTCATGTGAGCTTAACCATGAAAGTGTGGAGATTCAAAGATATTCAACTATTTGTTCTGCTGCCATTTCGCGTCCATATATTGGGATTTATCCATATTAACTAAATCCTCAAGAAGAATTTGTAGCAGGAAATCAGCAATCTCTCCGAAATATGGCAGTTTATCCTGCACAGCACATTCATTAGACATGATCGTCTAGCGATATTAATCGTTTGTAAACACTGACTTAGGGACTCCTTGATTAGGGTGGCCGTTGAGACATCCAGGAACCAATGCCTGAACATACAAAATATTTAGAATAGAGCAACCCATTTTACAACCATACAGTAAGGCTGCCTTTTTGGTTATTTTGGGGAGGCGGTCCATAAGCTGGTGTCAGAGGTTTTTTCAGGCTCCGGAGTAAACGCAGTCTGACGCAAACACGGACGAGCCTAGGGTGATGCCGAATGCTGTCGTCAGTTTATTCACAATTCTCGCAGCCCCTTGTGTAAACTAGCGGGCAAACAAACTACAACTGAAACTCCGTAATCCCAAGTTCCAGGATGCTTTGCATGCGTTTTGTGTGGTCAATTAGTATGAGTGCGTAGAACACCCGTTCGGGGTATGAAGCTGAATGTGACGGAAAAAGATACGTGATATTGCATGCCACTCAAACCAGGTTAGCTCACCTCCAATTTTTGTTTTTCAGTATCTTTCCAAGAGTGCGTTCAGCGCTGCAACGGAGAACAGAGACGTTTCAAAACAGCCTGACTACCGTGTTTTCCTCTAAACGGTCGTTCAGCTAAAAGTGCTGTCATACGCTTATCCGAAAAAAATTCTTAGGACTTAGCTTTTTCTTAACGATTTCTGCAACGGCATCCACATGAAATCGGATTGTTTATTTGGGTCAATTACATATTGATGTATTTTTATCGGTGCACCCTTCATGCTATCTATAAAATCTGCTTCACCTTTTTACCGTTCTTGAATCTCACCAAACAGGCGCTATTTTCCGAGCTTTTCTCAAGCTTGTTGGTGACTTTGGCAACAAATTCTGAGTGGGTGAGACGGAATCTCACTTACAATTCGAAATGGTGTTAATGCTAGTCACACTGGAATATCTCGCTTATTCTATTCTTGTTCATTCTGATTCCAAGGTTGACTTTCAAGCGTCGACCCGCAATGTGATACTGAAATGGTTCAAAGAGTGCAGCTGGCTCCCGAACAGGTCGTAGCAACCTTGTAATAAGCCTTGAATGCAGAATAACCTTCTCTAAGTATGGGTAATGACTAACTTATCCATATCGTCTACATAAATCATTACTTCTTTTCTACCCACTTTTTGAGGCGTGGTCGATTCGGTTCCCCATACGCTAGAGTTTGATATTCAAATGTTTTCCGTCCTCTCACTACGCATTATCACTGGAAGAACGCTGTCTCACTTGGATATCAGCGTTATCAACTACTAAACTAATATGTCTGATGAAATATTCGTTGAAGAGGAGCCTAGCACTCCCTTTCACACCTGGCTAGTTTGGGCTCGTAGCGCAAAGGAAGCGTCTTGGAGATCCAATTTCTGGTTTGTTTGCCAAATATTGGAATAAGTGCCACAAAAATATAGATGACTCATAGCCTAGAGGAGCACTTGGTCAACATTTGTCCGCACAATGATAGCGCGGCCTCTTTCACTACTTCCATCACTCCACTAGCTCACAGACCCAGTATATTATTTGAGCAGGCTGTTCTAATCTTTGATTCGTTAGGGTGCCGTCCCATCAACTGGTTTTCATATAATCCTTGAACTTAGCCTCTCACACGTCCATTAGTTGGTATGCTTTCCAGAAAGCTCTGACTTTGAACTCCTCCTGGTCCCGCGATGTGATCAGGTCATCATTATCGAGAAGCGGATTTTAGCTACATGGGTAGGTTGCGTCCCCAAACCTTAGCATGTAGTTATGCGTAAAATGGATCACATTTATCGTGTCGTTTGATTAAACCTTCCATAGAATATCCCGCTTTTACGAATTCAACTGTGCCTGGAATCACAGTCTACTAAGACTTGAAAACTGCCTTCTACAAAATGAATGTTTGTCTTGTGAACTATTAGATCTAATCGTCAAATTTCTTTGACCTGCCAGTATTTTTCAAGAATTTTCTATTAATGCAAACTTCGTTAAGCACTGACTTCGACAATCTCACTTAAGCTGCACATCAGGAAGAAACTGTGCCATCACGAAGAGACTGGGAGCTGTCTCCGCAGCACTCACAGAGTCTCTCACACCAGGTTGGTCGATGGCTGGAAGTATGACGAACACAGTCTCCTGGTCCTCCATGTTTGAGGTTGGAACATGTGCAACTTGTTCTTAAAAGTGGTAATGCATTTGAATTTCCCGCCAAACACCGCTGCCTTGCGGTTAGGATTTTGAGCCAAAGGCTTAGGTTGAGGATCCTAATCGACGTCTTGTCAAGGTGTGGTCGCCCTGACAGTGTCCCAACTCACGTACAACAACGAACTGCACATGAGATGTTGTACCATTTGTGAAAATTTGGTTGTGGAGGTGCGTATGACGTGGGGTCATTTTTACATAAAGATGACATTCAACGTTCTACATGCTGAGTACATACATTTATAAGGGGAGTATTATATATTTATGCATGCATATATATGTATAACCGTTGGGTCACGAGTGGCTAATCAGCACTGTGATTAAATCCCTTTACACCGAGTGAAGCGCTACTTACCAACCAATCACGGTAACCACATCACCTGGTCACGCCTTGACTGACTCCTAGATTGACGACTCCTCAGATGGAAGTTCCACTGATCTTGGGAACCCAATCTCCCTCAGAGCAAATTTAAAACTGATCAGTTGAGGTTTCTTCATGGAATTGAAGCTATTTCAAGCTGAAAAGCTGGGAAGCGCTGTAAATCCGTTTTAGTTTTATTGAAATCATCAGTGCGTTTTTCTCGAAGCTCCTTTAACTCAGAACGCGCGGCCTCCCCATTCGGCCACGAGCAGCGAATTAGCGGTGCGATCAACTGGATCTTGGAGAGGAGGTTTACGACTCTTGATCTTTTAGATCAGATTGGCTTTGCTTAAGGTATGGCACTTGTTACCTTTTCCCGCAGACCACTCATTAAAATCCAACTGACGGGCATGCTGCTAGTCACTCTCCGAAAAATCACACTAATTTTGAATGGGTTGCTTTCAAAAACAGTGAGGGATACAGCAGAATAGTGTATAACAATCTGTCGGTCTAAAGCAACAATTTACAAACCAATATGTTAATCAGACGTAACTGAATACATTCACAGTGATCAATGCTATTTTATCCGTTTGTATTCTTCATGCTAGTTTCAACTACATAAACGTAGTTGAATTTCTGATGCAAGTTTCGGGTAATAGGTCCTATCAAAAACCTTGTTTAGTGTTGGACCTCATCAAACCGAAGCAAACACGATTTTGGTAAATAAAGCTCTATTTTGCGCTTTCAAATTAGTTAGACTACTACATTTTGTAGTTGAACGGCTTGTTGCTGATAGCTCTTTCAGTAATTCGTATATAAATAGAACACTAGAATGGATTATTTTTCCAAACATTTAACACAAAGATCTCATTTTCAGACTTACGCGCCATTACCGTATGCTTCGCTGGTTTCGAAAAAATTCACACCCTTGTTATAAGCAAGGGTAACGATTTTCTCAGCCATCTAAAAGAAGAGAAACAGAACAGGTGTGTCAGCAGGTAGGAGAACCCAGACGAGTTGTGACCGTTTAATTTCCATTTTACCCAGACACCTGGTTATCTGATATCATTTCTAGCCCCAAGCTTAAAAAGCTGTAAACCTTGTGGTGTGAAGGAATTTCTAGCGGGTATGAAAAAAATAATGGCTTATTATTGGGGCTGTTTTAGGTTTTTGGCATGGCCGCTTCAAATTCATTCCACGTTATTGTTCTAAACAAACAAACCTTTTATGAGAAAATGTGACAGGTACGAAATTCGATAAGTTCGGCAATGGACTTCGGGGAGGGTAAAACACACATCATCGAGGCTACCCAAGTTACGAAATATCATACGCATAATTTTTTATCCAGTAAGTTATAGACACCGCATTTATTCATCGTTTACGTTGGGAATAAAAAATCCAGTAAATAATACCACAAGGTGAGGCAATCAGTGTAAGGTATTCCACGAAACGTTATAAAATACATCAGAAACCAGAAGCAAGCCGTGCACTTAGAAAAACAAATGTGCCATTCAAGAAATCGCCCAAGTTTTTTTGATTGAAAAGGTAACTCTTGAGCACTAAAAGGTGTTTCCAAAATCCACTACTTTGGAAAAATTTTCAATTCAGCTAGCTTTACACTGACGACACCTGTGTAAACTTATCGCGGTTATTAGCTTGACGCCAATCATGTTGGTTTTCTAGTGATTCTTTAGGTAATGTTTATGGTTAATCCATCACATTCTATACCAGTGGAGAAGCATTTAGTTCACAAAATTTATCAAAGAGATGTAAAGCCAAAGTTCAGAATGTGAAAATTTTAAAGACTAAGAATTCAACATTGAAATGGGAAGGAAATTGGACACCCAGTTTGATTTGGTAGCTGTATATGGGAAATCAACTACAGTAATTTTTCAAAGAAGACTGAGAGCAAAGATGATCTCGCAGTAAAATACCAAGCAGTTCAAAGCCAAAGTTCTTGCGGTTTTTTCTTGACAATCTTTAATCTATATCTGTTTTTATTCTTACTGTTCTAGAGCGCAGTCTGAAGGACTAAAATTATTCCAGCATGCATTTTTCAAAATTGAGCGCCTGAATGATTCGCACGCACATCTATGCAGTTTACCATACTACGAGAATGACAACACATTTCCGGGAAAAGGCTTGCATCTCAACCAATATGTTGCATCAGAGAGGTTGTAAATACAGAAGGACAGTTTTGACAAAGATGCAGGTAAAACAGTCGTGATCCAAATCAACCGCACGGCCTCCATCGAATATCACACTAGACAGGCTAGAAGAAAGCTCTCCGTATAGTTGAAGAAATATAACAGCTCTCAGAAGCCACGACTCACTATCCATTTTATCCTTTCGTAATAATAATAAAGGTCGCAAGTTCATCCAAGGAAACATGACGATTTTTTTCGCATAAAATATGATACAGGAGAAACTGAGAAGCAAAGAATCCAGTCAGGTGGTATACGGAAATATGCTCTGTCTAGCAACTGCTATGAACTAGGAACTGTCCACTCAGCCAATAGACCAATGGATCAACAAACAGAGCTCAATTTAGACGCAGAAGGACACGGCGGAGTGAACGTAGAGAGTGAACGTGAAGAGAGTGAACGTAGAGAGCTGTGTCTCATGGCCACTGCGATTTGAACCAATCATGGGACAAGTCCACTGACAAGGCAATAGGATCACTAGCATCAATGAACAGACCATCGACCTGCGTTCACAGACGCTTTATCAACCCTTGCGCACACAAATTCACGCACCTCCATTCACAACGCATTGGTGATTTCACGTCGAGAGCTCAGCGAATAAACAAACACCATCTTTTCTACTGTTTAAACAAAACCGTTGCTTTTCGTCCCATCTGCCCGACCGTGTGACTTGCCACAAACCCTTGACGGAAACCGAAAAAACGGTGGCTGAGGGCGAATTTAAAAAATGGCTCTTTGTCAGGCGTCCGTGTACCACAATAGCTGCGAATTCCATTACAGTGCTTATGTGGAAGTAGCTGTATCAGATTATGCAACCAAATTCATCACGCAGCTGACCACATTGTTGTTGTGTTTGTTGGTTCATTAGTTGTGAAAAGACGAGCGATGTTGTGCGGTTAAAACGCTTAAGTTATTATTAAATTACAGTTTTAATTTGGTCGCGAAGGCATGTGACCAAAAACAACAAAAAGATTGCCTATTGGACAGAATGAACAAGTATTGGACAAGATTGGCTTTGGCGATGTTACGCCAGTGCAGCCGTTTTTAGAAGAGTCACATGGCAGAACTGCCTAAAAGACAAATAAAAATTCACGTTTGAAACATCTCATCAGATTGTCAGCATCGTAAATGATCATCAGTGGAGTGGTTGTGCAATCCATCTCACCTGCGTTATACCATAATAAGCCATCATGAATGGGATCAAAATCTAGATGACTTTAGTTTCTGGTGCGCCGCAACGTACACCATGAGTAGCCCAAGGTATAATTTAAATTTGAAAAAGGATGAACGGGTTTTCAATGGAGATGTCGTCCTGCAAGTGAAGCTAGTTTGAGCTAAAAAGCCCAACTGCACAGTACAGCCTTTTTATCCTTACTGGAAATTCCAAACAATCTACATCGCACGAAATTCCAGGGAGTCTCGAACCTCCGACCTCCCGTTATAAACGTAGGTTGATCACTGTTGATCATCCACACCGCTGATTATTCACAGTAGGGATAAAACAAATGTACAGTGATTCTCTGCTTTGCAGCACAGACTAGTTTCCCTGACATGACAAACTCCCAAACTTTCCGGGTTGTCTTGAAGCCACTTCCTCAAATGTGTACCCATGGCAGTTCGTGGGCCAAATCACACACCGGACAATATCATTCTCTGGAAAACTCAGACCAAATTCACTTCCATTTAATGTAAATCAGGCTAAGGGCGCCTTTGGAAAAATTAGTTCACGGTAGTGGAAAGATCAAAAATGTGGATGCAAAGGTTAATAGCAAAAAGATTCTGAACCACATTTGGCAACTGGCATTTTCCGGTCACTTTGAGGCCTTACTGGATCTGCACAATGGAGATGAATTTTCTGAACCTCGTAAAACACCTTTTTATGGTCTCATTTGTACATGCGTACTTGTGCACAAGCGTACAAATACATCACGGAGAGCTTATTTCATTCATTTGAATTACATGTATCGGCTGCTTTTATCTTGTTTTTCTTCCCCTCAGTTCAATGTTTGCAGTATGTTGTAGAGGACCTATGTTACCGATCAGTTTGAAAATGTAAGAGTAATCAGGAATAATCATTCAAAACGTGTTTGACCTTTGCTATCACAACGCGTTATTCTAGAGAAAGTAAGGCTTGAAAAGTGAACAAACCGGAATTCTCAGCGTTATTCACTGGATGTCTGGTAGTGACGGCACATTCAAACTAAGTGCATCACTACTTTACTTGCGGCAGGAAACCTCTTTCAAGTTTGGTTACCACAAACAATCAATCAATTTTTGTAAACCAAGGACTGAGAAAACCAAAAGCTGAAAAGCTTCTTACATTCCCGTAGGTTCTTAAAACCAGTTTGCATTATTATTTGACATAAGAAGAAAATGTGCCAGTCAAAATTGATAACAAAAAAGCGCAAAATCCACAATACGCTACGAAAATCTACCAAAGAGCCGGGACCAAACGATCAATAATGAGAGTATGTACTCTTAAGCTGAAAATGATTTCTTATGCGGCATTCACCTAGTCCGTCAAAAGCTTGAGTTATCACAAAGTAATTCACCCAAGGGCAATCGGGAAGCGCCCTAAGCAAGAGACGGTTCATGGCAATGGTGCTTGAAGTCTAGCTCCCTACGTTGAGAAAAGAACCGCTGATAATTTCAACGAATAAATGGTGAGTTCTATTTCAGGTATGAAACACATGATGGCACTCTTCTTTGTACATTCACTGTGTTCACAAGTCGACTGTCACAGAGATGATCTAGTTTCTGGTGGTGCTACTAGACTTCGTGGCGTTTCTTAGACAGGAACTGACTAAATTTGATTAAATGTAAATGTGCAACACCGTCGCCGTATGTTGTGAGGTTGCGTGAGTTGGGCAACTTTACTACCCAGTTTTTGGTTCTGCTGCTCAGCAGAAATATACTTGTTCGATCTGAATAATGGGCAATACGCAGTTAGGTAAACAAAAGCATTAAACAAGTGAGACATATTTAAACTAATTTAAGGTTTTTCGTTTTTGAGCGGGATAAAAAGCGACCGATTATGCCACAAACTTCCGTCTGTTATACTAAGTACGCAAAGGCGACAGACGTTTTGTCAACCAGGAGCAAAAGTCTTGTCTATTTACTCATACTTATCATATCGTGACACAAAGACAAACGAGTACTCCTTGAACGTATATCCTTCCACCATAGTTCTGAATAGAAAAGTATGTCATTCGAACCGATGTGAAATTATTGCATAGGCGGAGTATTCTGAATGAGTAGAGGGAATCCCGTCGTTACTAATGAGGTAGTAATATCATGTTCATTTCAAAAATTCACATTACCATGTACTTCTTTTATAATTGTCATAAGAATTTTGTCCCCCCATCAGTCTTTTTCTTTCAGAGTTTGAAGATAAATTTCTGACGTCAGATTAAAATAAAGTCGGACCAATAATGGAATAAAGTGTAAATAGTGCCAGAAACATGTTTATGTCTCTTAAGTGATAATCTACTCTACAGATAAGAGAGCACAGTGTTGGTCTTTCTTGATCTCGGACAAAAGTTCATCGCTTGAGCTTCTGTTCCTTGTCAGTACTGCTGGACTGTTATTTTGCTTTTGCGCAGTTCTTACTCTTATTCGTTCTGCAATGGACAAAATTTTTGTTTGACAGCATTTAAGACAATCACCCCACAGAAAGAAATGGACTAAGGTGTATAAATTCTCAAAAAAGAATTAGATGTGCTCGAACTATGATTTCGGCTTCTTTTAGCAAAGTAGCCAAATTTAATCAAAAGTCGTTTTCTTTTCATTGAGTAAGCGCCTTTTCTTGTAGTTCCACTAGATGCTTTTATAAGCGTGAAAAATCCTCATTGGAAATATTGCCTCAAACAAATGATTACGGTTGAAGTATTTCTTCACCGAAGCTCTTTCTAGGGATGATATTTCCTACTTATAGTATGCAAAGTCAATACCTTCCAAAAACTCTGATGCGTTTTTTAGACAGAAGTTTATTATGAAGAGAGGGTAGTGCAGAATCATTCGTTTTAATCAAACCTGTTTTTTAATGATCTAAGTAAGATACCACAACAAGAAATTAGGTATTCCACCTTTTGTGAAAATCTTTCTTAGGGTGCATCATGCATTGGTTTGCGTCCAGTGTAGGTCAATACTCCTGGCACTCTTCTTCAGCAGGTACTTACTGTTTTTTGGGAAAATGTCTTTCTCTCTGTCGCGCGTTTACTAGAGAACTCTTCACTAGAGAGGAATTTGTAAAGACAAAAATACTCAGGATATTTTTATCGCTTCAAGTATTGTGGCGCACAAATGTTTAACCAGGTAAACCTAGAGTAAATACATTTGAAGCATCTACATGCAGCGGTTGGTGTGCTAGTTACAAAAAATTGCCTTTGGCACCGTTTGGCGAATGAAAAAACACCACTAAACAACAATCAATTTATGTACAGGTAAATTAACGGGTCAACAACAAGCGAGTCTGCGCTATCTGTGGAATTAGGCGAAAATCCTGATTATAATGTTATCTAGAGAAGGACGTTGTAAATTGTCTGGTAGTCAGTTACTTCTAGACTGTTATATATGCTGTCGACTAAAGATGTGTTTCGTTTTTTGCGCAGGTTCCACTTCGCAACGGTTACTGAGTCAATGTGGCGTTCTTTAATTAGGGAATCACAAGGGATCTCTGCTTCAACCAGCCCCATAAACAGCCAACCTTGTTCTAATGGGGGTCGCCTAACAAAAGTGATAAAACTGGATTGCTACAGAGCACAAGGCTGTTCTGGTAGAGCAGATTGTGCGACCGACTGTGCTCGGTCATCCCAACTCAAACACGCAGGCGGTTTGCCATATCCGTGTATAATGGAATAAGAGCTGATGTCTGTTTATATCTCTACAAGGTGTTAAACGTTGATAGTATTCGTATACTCCGTTGACTTTGGTGCGAATTGTCTTCTGTTATTCCAGAAAATGGAGACGTGAAGAATCATTCATGAAATTCAGGTACACAGGCCTGACGACAGGCGAGGGTTTCGGATACTTCACCCGGTAAAAAACCCGCCCGGGAGGCAAGAGGCCAAAACTTCTGGTGCGTCCTGAGGCGTTCTTTCCGCTCATGCCAAGCACTCTTGAACTTTCAAAAAGAAAATTTATTTGGAAAGTTAAATTGTGATGGGACGCTTGAGGAAACTTCAGAGGAATTCCGAGGCCTTATTTTAAGCAGTCTTGGTTGTTCTCACATTCTGTGATAATCAAGATGGCAACATTAAGCAGTGTCTTTGAAATGTTAAGCCTCCCTAACATGTGTGCATTTTAAGCTGTTTCGCGCCTTGTTGAGTAAGGATTACGATGTATGTCGAAACAGACTAAATTGGTCCTTGCATCATTCATCCACAAATAATTGCACGTGAATTAGTGGTGAGAAATGCATGTTGTGGGATTAATTCACACGGAGCGGATCGTGTACGTTTTGAAAACAAGGGGTTCAAGTGAACGGCACACTGCTGACGTAGCAAAATATCAACGGACATTGAGACTCAAATCGTTGTTTAAGCAACCTTTATATAGCACTTTTTTACTTAATTTTGTGGCCTGATAAAGCCAAAAACTGGAATTAAAATATAATTGACACCTCAAAATTTGTTTAAATGCACGCTCATTACTGGGTAGAAAGCAGTGGAATGTTGCAGCAAATAACTCGACTGGATAGTGCAAAACTCTTAATGCCAAGCAGAACAGGAAGGAGACAATAGTCATGGAAATTTCAGAGTGTAGTATTGAGGACAAGGACTTCAATCTTCCTCTCTCCCTGAAATACGATGTTCTTGAGCTATCCAAGGACTGAAAAGCAAAGTTCATGGCTTGAACTTGTTTGGTCATAATGGAAGAAACACTTTAGGTAGCACTTAGAATAGGGCTTTGGCTTTCAGCTTCGATCTCCATTCCCGAAATCAACTGAGATCATGTTGAGTGAACAGCGCGTATGTATGCACTGCCTTCAGATTGGTCCCATATTTCACATGGATAAAGAGATTTGTTGGATTTGTTCACATTAGCCTTATTCGTCTTGTTCTGCTGTCTACTTTGGTCCGCAAAAAATACAGCGATAAAAGTAGATTGTCATCTGTCTCCACATAACATTGCCTTCTCAGGGGAGGCCATTTACAAATTTTTACATCATTTACCCCTTAGCCCAAAACATTTGAATGGTGTATCCATTTGATTCCTAGTGAATTGGGACAGTTTCCTCGTAGGGTTGCAACCTGATATGATGATAGAAATTAGCAGGCCCTTCTCCGCCATACCAGATATATTGAAGTAAACAATATCATGCTGATTCGGTCCACATCGCAGCAACAGTTATCACTGAGATGCTACAAGTACAATGATTCACGGCTCGGAATTTTCAGTTAGTGTATTCTGTCAGAACTGTGGCCTCAGTTGACACGAAAGGGTGCCTCATATGTTGTGATGTATCTGATCGAAAGCACAGCCTTGTTGGATAAGATATTGTTAACGGGGGTACTCAGAGATTGAAAGATTAATATACTATATAATTTGATAGTTGTTTACAACAGCGGTTACATTGGATAACTAATTTTGATTTGAAATTGTACACAGAAAGATCAATAGAAAGAGCAATAAAAAGCACGATATTTTTATCTATGTTGCACGCGTGAGTTCGAGCTAAAAGTCTGTTGAATGGCATCCGGTCTGTGATAACACGCATTGTCTGTTGGCTACGTTACAAAAATCTGACATTCTGATAATCCAAACGGTCTGTTAATGCATGGTTATTGATGGTATGGTTGTCCATATTTTCTGTGAGCTTGACATCTGGCATACACCAGAAAGCCTGATAACGCAGAGAATGTACACATACGACTTCCTTTGATAAAACACGATCAGTGTTGTGACATTTGAGAACGGTGCCTGACAATGCTCAGAATTGCCTGAGCTAGAAGCAAACAGACACGTACATGAATAACAAAGGCTTCATGAAACGTTCGAAAATGGAAATGATTTGTCCACTGTATTTTTCAAAAAAAATTTTAAAATATATTTAAGAGCCGAAAGTATTTTTCTACGGAGCTTCATTCCAGGAAGTATGAAATTTGCACAACAGTTGATTGAATTTCAAAGGAGATCCAGTGAGGTCTAGAAAGGACTGTCTTGAAAGGATATATGTTACTTGCTTACCTAAACAGCAGAAAATGTATGACATTTCAAATGAAAATGTAAATGCGTGTAAATTTATCAGGATGACATATTCATATAGCGTGAAAAACTGCTCAGGCCGGTGGTTCTTAGTAAATTTATCCGTCGTTGATAAATGCGAAACGGGTTACTTAAATGATACCAACCAAGGAAACTGTTGACTAAGAGTACCGTCAATATTAATCTAGTACGCCCACCTTTATTGGATAAAAAATGTCCATTGGGTTTGCCCAAAGTGAGTATGAAAGTTAGTGAAACCCAAGGCTTGCGATGTGTTCTATTATCCGTAAGTGGGATTCGACATTTATCGGGTATTACTCTTTGCATTATGATAAAGTTTTGCTCTCAAACCTCACCACACATCCAGGGTTTATTCCACCCTTAGTATCGAAGGTTCGCGCTCAGCTGTGCAAGCCAAATATATCGCTGAGTGGATTGTTTCGATTGATGTTTGGGAAAAAGTTTGGTGAGAATTATGGCCTTGTGAATCGGGCAGCATAGATAATGACAAAGCTTGGTTAAACGGTCATTTTCTACTTGTTTTTCTCTGTTAGAGGGGGACAATTGTCCACAATGTCCAACATTCAAAAAGCCAAATTTTAATTTGCCGTATGGTTTATTCACATGGTTTAATCTCACAAAATTGGGATCAAAAACAGTAGAGTTTTGGCCTCTTCTTCTCTTATAGTGTGCTAAATTTAATCCAGGAAAACCGAGCTGTCTTAACTGTGCTTTAGACATCACTGTGAATCACTTCGTTTCGTGTGGCTAGACATGTTTGGTCCTCATTCGTAACCTGGGGAACTAGATTGTACTCCAGTTTCTTAACGCTCCCACGGTTTTAGCTTTACATTGTCACAGAACGTTCGGTAACTTCCTGGCTACCTTTTACCCCGTCGGATGAAACATTGGCGCGGAAAATTTACGCCAGAATACATTCCAAGCAAAATCCTCTGCACTTCATTCATTGCACATTCAAGTGCTTACGTGAGTCTAAGTGAACTACTAATCCACAGGCGTTAACGAGTCTCCCTACTGCAACAATCGTTACTCTCAGTCAGCCTCCCACTTTGTTTAGTCTGAGTGAATAACTCATAAAACAGGATCACTAACAATCAGGGACCACAATCGCGGACTGATTACATACGTGGGCAAAGTGAATTGGGGGCAGGAGGAACACAGCATGATCGATAAAGTACCCGCGTGCTGCTTTATACTTCTTCAGGATTTAAGATGACGTCTTAGAATAGTATGCGATGAAATCTCATCTGTTTGCAAACCCATGCAAACCGATGCACTGAGTGACGTAAGCTGGAAAGTTTGGTGTTCTAAGCTGGACGACAACGAAGAAAAAATCAGGAACAGTCAGTAGAATCGAGACCGTTTTGTATGTTAGATGTCAGCTGCGGAGCACGGTTAATTAGTTACTTTTGGCAAGCATTTATTCATTTAATTTCCCTCGGGCCAATAAGCCCCCAAATGTAAACCTTTTAGAAGATGCACAGTGAAATTGCCCTATGATCTTGAAATATTCGGACTCCGTTAAATAGGATTTACTCATGCATTCAACTGCTACGTTAAACGTTAGGCAATCTCCAGGGATTTATACTTGTCAAAGGGAGATAATTTTGTATGTCTCTGGGCTGCTTTGTTACGTCATTTCTCGAGTTGATAAACGTGAACCAGCTGACTGGGAACTCAAGTCTTCTAGCTTCGTTTGGTGCTATCTTTCATCCGGTTTTTCCTAGAAGTTGGTTGATGCAACGTGAATAAAATGTGACCACCTCCATTGATAAACGGATACATACCAGGGCGAGACTGCTCATTTTGTGTTCCCGGGAGACACTGCTTTGGGATATCCGAGAGCGCAAAAAGTTCGTTCAGCAAGAATCACTTTCATCTTGGTCATTAGTTAAGTAGAGGAGAGCGTTTTAAAGAAAACCTTATATCACACAACGTTATTTTTATCCACAGCATTTTACGAACATTATGCGAAACCGCAATAATCCTGTTTCACTCCATTTCGTAGAAGCAACTCTAACTAATATTTGATACCCAGGTTTTCTTCTCTTAATGATTTTATAATGACCTATTTGTCACCTAATAACGAGCATTTTGACTTTCGCCATACAGGATGAACAGAGTGGTTCACAACGCAAGTCGGGCTCTCCCCAAATAAAGGTCCATCAAACACAAAAAACAAATCAGTCACCAGCTTCTAGCAACTTTGCTATGGTCAGTCTGAGATGTGTCCACAAATGTGCGTAGAGTCAAAAGAGTTGCCTCAAGTTAACGTGCTCAGATTACTTTGCATTTAAGTAATCCATCATTGGTTTACTGATATAAGAAGCATTTTTTTCACTTGGCAAGTGATTATAGACGAGTGATTCCGATGATAGCTAGCTGAGTCTACCGTAAACACTGAAGTAATTTGCAAGCAAGTATGCAACCAAAATATTGGTCGCTATTTTCCAGGATTTTGTATCGACGAATGTATAAAGACAGACTCATGAGACACCCTGAAATAAATGCAACAACCATTGTTGCAATAGACGCTTCAAGGTCGATTTATAACACGTAGCTTTTTTCCATAACACAGCAGAAAAATTCGGTGCATACACTATGGGAAAAACATTTTACATGTCCAAAAATTAGACCATCAAAGCATGGACAGTGAGTTTGGGACCGCGGCAATTCCGTTTCGGTGTCTGACTTGGAACACTATTGTCGGAAATAGCTTAGCTTGCGTGACCGGCAGCATCGTGCTTTGCAAAAGACAACCTTGGACTTATTCTTACTTTTTCCGTAAAACTGGATTGACATCTGACAAGCTGTTTGGGTGAACTACAGTCTGGGGTCGTCAAAATAACTTTCGTGGAGTAAAATGAGACATCCGGTACTTGGATTTTTGGTGTGGGTTGGACAAATGACAATAATCTTTATCTGCCTGCGTTTCCAATCCCGTTCGCCAAACCGGAATCCGACAAGAATATTAATGATTTGTGAAGCAACGAAATTGTACGAAGCCGTCATTTGATAAATGGCTAAGCTTATGATGCTTCTATTTCTAAAAAAAACACAGAGAAATAACATCAGTGTCCTTATCTAAGAAGCGATCTCGAGAATAAGTCTAACGAAACAGTCTAAAGTTTCCAATAAAATTTATGTTGGACTATGCTTTACTCAATCAGCTTGGGAAGACTCTTGACAAAATTCCGATAGGGCTAACATGCGTTTACCGTCCTTCCTAACATACACAACTACCGCATGATCCCCACAGAGGGACTGAAGTGCGGTTTTTGCTTAGCCACCTCCGCGGTGCAGTGTAAATTTGCTAGGAAAGGGCCAGAGGGCAGTTCTAAGGCCATCGGCGTGCGCTGATGAACTCTTATTGTCAAGTCACGTGAAGTAACTTCTGGTGCTGGTGTTCACTTAACAGTGTGGAATGATCTGAGTGTTACCGAGCACCGTGCGTGGATATATACCCAACTAAAATACACATGATGCGTATCTAACTCAGAATATTAACTGTAAATCAAAGACAATTGACAGTAAACAACATTAGGGTAGTCCCAAAATCCAAGTCAGTAATAAAAGTGGGGAACTTAATGAAGTGAATCCCAACAACTACTTGGGTCGCTTACCACCAATGTCAATTCCACATAAGGCTATGGATGCAAATACATTGTAAGTAACTGGAGTTGATAGAAGATATTCGGCGGAATTTTACTGGAAATGACAGTTAGTTTTTTATACGTGGGCTGCTTTCGGGTAATATGGGCACACATCTCGTAATAAGGGGAGATACGAGGCAAAAAACAGCAACATTAGCAGAGTACAGACCAAGTGATCAAATGGCGCTTGATACCACAGGCTAGGGATTGTTCGAGAGAACGTTTTTTATCCCGAAATGCACTGGAATTTCTGCATCATATTTATTCAGACAAGAACTCAAGGGAAAAGGGTATATATGAGGCATGAAAGTTGAGAGAATATTGATAAAAAAACAGAATAAGGCTGATTCAAGAAAGCACAATCCGGGAAAATTACGTACTTTTATTTTCTCAGCACAGTGGGTTTTTTGAAAATACAGATTCGTAGCCAGAATTAAAAACGGAGTAATTTTTTTAAAAGCAAGAATCTTTTGACTTTCCTAATGAATTGGTATAATTATTTTTCTGTATGACTCATATGATAACACAGTTTCGATCGCTTCAAGTGGTCTTTTCAGGAGCTTTCATGTAAGGCTTTTAATTTTTTTCTACTCGTAATCGTCCGGTGGGACTTCTTCTGCCCGGTTTCCTGTATGAAGTACAGAGCAATGAGGTAATCGGACTTGGTAAATAAAGCCCTACCAACTGAACGAGAAATGGAAGAAGAGATGCCTCAGGATTGGCTGGTGGAACGCTGGTCTCCCTACACTTGAGTATGAAGTTCAAACAAATTGATAAAATGGCGCAGGATTTGTCCTGTTTTGGAGGCTTTCCTCGGTAGCTCTGCAGAAAGTATGCTTTGGCATTTATTGATACCTTGTGTTGATTAAAGCAATTCGCTACTCAGTGACATCCAACAGGTACGCCTTTTCTTTGAATATGGATAAAAGGTTATTCCCTCATATTTTGACCACCAAAATGCAGTTAAATATCGTTGCGGTTGTGAGAAAATTAGATTAGGTTGTTAAAAATGGAAGTGGAAATGAACAGACTGACAAATGTCGTATCAGAAACAAGAATATTTTATGCTTTTGTGATCGGAACATAGTTTACAAAACAAGCACAGTTGTAAGATGACGAAATATTTGTCTCGTTTGAACAATCCTTCTTCTGTCCTGGCGCGATCACGCTGGTGGGTCCACAAAATGGGGGAACCATTCGACTCAAGTATCGCTCTCATTAGAGCTCACCAAGCGTCTTTGGCACTAACTGACTAAGGTGTCCTGATTGGTGGGCCAGTCGATCAACAGAATTAAGGTGTTACTGGGTTGTCGTTTGAGGGTTCGGGCTTTCCGCTCACATCATTCGTGCGCGCAAATTTTCACCTGTTCAGACGTGAAACTTCAAATGAGACCAGCATGTGCTGGTGAAGTAGTGGTAACACTCCCGCCTTGTATGCTAAATGCGCGGAGTTCAAACTCCGGCAAGGCCAAGCAAATGCACAGTTAATGAGCTGTAACAAGAGGGAAACTCGAGGACGGTATGGACTCTGGTGTGGACTCACCAGAACGATTAATTCAGGGTCATGTGAGTGTGCATTCTGCAAAATCTCGCAACGACCAACACCAGAAATTTGCGAATGTTATCTCATGGAAAACTCACTGTGATATTAAACGGAATAAAACGCTCTTACATCTGTTTATTTACTTCTGTCTATTTATTGTCGACGCAGTTGATCGATGGTTCATCTGAAATCTTCGTGGCATCCAACATTGTCTCATTTTCTTACCTCACCTAGTTCATTAGGAATGGATTTTACAATACAGCTTTGTATCTCCTCATGAGTGAACGGAACATTATATTCTGTCTTCAGACATAAAGCGGGATAACACTTGATGCCAGTGTTCGGCCCACGATTAGGCGTAACTGAAATAGCCAGAAGAGTTATTATTTTTGCAACTCACAAGCACATTCGTCCTTGTTCCTCGACGCGGTTGTTGCACCCAAAATCTTCGGCCAGTGGCTCGTATTAAATACGGCCTTAGCTGCTCCTACATAATTAGTGCTATGCATTGGAAAGCAAAAGTGTGTTAGTAATTTCAATCAGTTGGCGCTGATTTGAAAATCTCACTTTTGAGGTTTTTGGTTCTGATCCATCGTTGGACAATTTATTCTGTCACCCAAACTATACGAGATAGATTTATCAAAACGGTTTCATTTTTTACACTCAGACGCTTTAAAATGATAATCCCTTTGTTACCATCGATAGGAGCAAACGAAATTCAATTATATAAACTTATTTAATATCTTGGTCCCGTGAACAATACTCTTTAATTAAACCACGCTGTTTATTTCGTTTGACACTGTTTTTAGGCGCGCTTTGACGTTTTATCTGTGTCACCGGGTTACAGTGACAGTTTTCATACGGAAAATAGTTTTGGCCATTATGTGGGAGAGTAAAGTGAAAGCTTATGGGCAACCCAAAGAGGAGCTCTGATTTGCTAAATAAGTTATCCCTTATAATAATCCTTGGGTAGTGTGGCAACATAAGGATAAAAAAACCACACCAATCGAGGACCCATCACGTAGGCTAGTACCGGGAAGTGACCCTTTTATTTTATTATTTTTTGCAAACTCGCATGTAAATTTATTGAATAATAATTGTTTAAGTTGTTGTTAATTAAATTCATATTTACCAAAGGCTACTTTCAAGAAGCTTGACTTTTTTCGCAAGATGTCAACCCAAAAGTATGCAGAAAACACATAAGATGATACAGATGAACTTCAGTACAGTGTCACCATTCGGCCATTATTGGGTGGAGACGGTACCTTCGATGGGAGTATTGTTCAGCTTATTCCGCAAGCATCACCTATTGGTGAGATTTACGTCTGACTGAAAATGTTTAAAAGTGGGCCAGAAACTGGCCCAATAAATATTGCAAATTGATGTGCATCCTATGTTAACTCCGGGTCACTTGTGAAAATTTGACAACATCTATGAATCAATTGTCCTATGAATTGTAATTTATAATGTAACTAAACAAAGGCATTGGTCCGGAGAAAAAAGCGAAAGATTTAAAAGAGTTCCTTCCATTAGGTAGAGTATTCATTCTTGGCTGGCTTTGCAGCTAAATATGATTTGACAGGATTAACCAAAGGTGACATTACCTGAGATCTAACCTCGAATTCCGAGTTGCAAGAAAAGAAACAATCATGCTGGCGTCAGTTTTGCATTTCTTGTCTGTGCCTTTTTTATCGGGCATCCAGTCCGTGTTATCCCAGACTTTGGTCCAAAGAGGCTTGGTGACTGGATTTTGGCTTTTATATACAATTTCACCTTTCTTTTGGGAAGAAACAACATCCCTCTCTGTGCCTACTGGCTCACATGTTAATACGAATGTTTGCAGGGATTTTTTAAACCACTGCCTGTGACTCACTAATCAGTAAACTTTACTTTATTCTACCGTGGCTACAGAGAGATGGGGTGATGACCTTGCTTGTAAACTCAAAAAAGCTGTAGGTTGACTTCTCCACAAAGGTAAAATCTTTCATTATGCTGAGGTGAAACGCAGTCTGTTAAAATCTTGGAAGAGAGGGGTCACACATCTGCTTTTTTCCAATAGAATTAGCATGCTGCTCTTATGATTCTGTGAAAACAAAGCACTGAAATATATTTCTTATTTACGTGCAAAGTTGAAAGACAAATGCATTGTCATTAAGCGAATTTGGAAGTTCCGACTGAAATTGAACAATCTTCCGAGTCATTGACATATAAACCGACTTTGCTTTTTACTTATAGTGCTTTATACCAGGATTAACAGAGTGCATAAACAATCTGTACATAAAAACAGCAAGCGAACCTAAGAGATAGTTCACCATTTAGGAATGACACAATAGTAAATCAGAAACCTATAAATGTCCACAAGGAAAGCTGCTGATTACATTGGACAAACTAACTCACCTCATCAGAAATTTGTTTCCCAAATGTAACCTTTGTACCTGCAAAATAAAAATGTTAGCAAGTGTTTTCAAGGCCTTTTGGATAATGCATCAAAAGACTTGCACAAAACACTATAAATGGTGCAAAATTAGAAGGAATACCAACTTGTTCCGTTTAAAATATATTACTAGCAGCAGACTGCAACTACAATGAAATAAATTCTGATCATTAGTCCATCTAAAATTTGTGCTTTTGGTGCCAATTTGTTCACTCAAGCATATACAGTTAATTCCAATATATTGTACAGGTTAAATTTATTGACTGTTTACCCAAGTATACGAAACGGATAACACAGCCTTGAGCATTTTCCGGATAATGTGGGTGTTAAAAACTAATTTTCAAACATGGGTTAAAGCGAAATGTTTGCTCACAAGCTATATGATAAAAATTAATGCATTTAAAGTGAAATGTTCCGGAAATTTGTTTTACCGTTCGAAATCAATAGTGTTTCACAGTAGTCCGCATTTGCGTCACTAAAACTGTGCTTGTGGTGTGATTTCCTCGTAACCGACTGGAGGATTAAGCCTTCTGCACGAACACTGAAAATTCACAGTAGCCACTAAATCTCCGTAATTTTCCTCAAACTCAATATAATGGTACTGCTTTTATTTTTGATTGTGGGCACAGCACTCTCCTAGATTTTTTCATAAATGTTGCCCCGACTTCTCAGCGAATTCTATCTGAAACCTGTGTAAAGCGGTTTGATTTAAACGTTGATATTTTAAGAACTGCATCAAATTCTCAAGAAGAAGGCAGTAATTGGACGTATGTGCCCCGACCTGATGGGCTAAATTCTTTGGGATATGGTAGGTATTGCTTTTGATTTGGTCAGAAAAAACGCTTACGGATTGGTGATATTTGGTGGGCATCCCCAATTTTAGGAATGTATGCCAATGTAAGTGGACACATCCTATGACCATTCATCAACGGATTTAGAACAACCATTTAGTCGCGCAACATATCACTCAAAATATTACGATCATTCAGACAGAGGTGGTGATGCGAGCGTAGAATACAATGTCTGAATACTCTGAACCAGACAGATTTGACTTCCATTTTCTTCCTCAGTACAAAGTATTTCAACATGTGGCCCCAAATATTCACGCAGCACTTCTGCTCCGTTCAAAATCTACCACTGTAAATTGCAACATATCAAAATTTTGAGTTCTCCCGGAAATCATAAAGAGCGGAGGCTACTCTCAGAAGGTTTCAGTGTCGACTGATCAGTGCTCGTACATTTTCTGAAATAATGATTTTTTCTCACATAAGGTAGCTAGTGAACAAAACAATATGTCGCCCACTAACATCTAGGCACTTTTATTCAACGAGTACATCTTTAAATCAAGTTATACTGTTTCAGTATGAGTCCACGTCAGCTGACTTCATTCCCTTAGAAGCAAATGATGGGTTGCTAATCTAGCTCCACCAATCAACCACGTCCATAGAAGCGGTTTTCCCCAACATATATTGCACAGTATCGCGCCACATAATAACATAATCGGGGAAAATGCAGTCGCTTCGCAGGCAAAATAAACTGTTTTCATTAGGGACCACAAGTTTACATGTGTCTACTTAAGGTTAACCCAAACTCTCGCAAAAGACAGGCTTTTGATGCTTCCAACGGTCAGGCCTGTTAGAATTTCATCGGTTGACGCGATAGCTTTTTGCATCCAAAAACTTTAAACGTGCTCAGTTGGCCGGATCTGTAGTGTGTGTGGTAGTGTAGTCGCCTTTTCAGTTTCTTTAGACAAAGCATTCTCACGTCCCACTCTGTCACGGCTAAAGAAGTAAATTCATACTGTTCACAATATTTGACTAACTTATCAGGTGACTGTGGTAATTACGTTAATTTCCTGAGGAAATGAAACAAAATGGGCGTTCCCGCTCGTCAATTTCTTTATTTATTCCTTACTTTGAAAACGTCTTTTGAAAAAAATTATCTAGTGCACTTCAAATGGAAAGGGCTTCCCCCTTAATATTGGTTCTGAAATACGCTTGTCGGATAAGTAAGGCCACCACAAAAAACTGTAGGCAATCCGCCAAGAAAAAAGCCGATTCACTGGTCGTATGTGCTTCTCATTTGACGATTTGTCAGTTAAAGAACAATTTCAGGTGAAATGAATTGTTGAACTGAAAAGTTCGACACTGTCACTTTGCTGCTCAGTCACTCGTAGCTGAATGCAGCAGTTAGTTGGAAGATTGTGGGCACAAAATTCGCTAGATTCACAGAGCGAACAGCATTCAGCGAAACCAAACGGCTTACAAGCATAGGTTAATGTCATGTTTCGGTTGAAACATCCAAAGAAACATATGAGTTGATTACACGCATGTGAACAGCAAGTGTATACGAGGGAGCACTCTTACAACCAAGAACATCTGGATCACTTTTGAAACACCATTGTGTAAGACACATGAAGTGGGATACAAATTGGCCTCACAAGAATTCATGTCCACAGATCAATAAAAGTTTCTGGATCATTCTTACCACTAGAATTCCATGACTATTTACATTTCCTACTCTTTTAACACGGTTTCCCGGAAACAAATCATGTCAAATCACGTACAAAGGTGAGTTGTCGAGTATACTAATGGAAATTTACATACCAAACCCGTCAACGGTTTGTTGAGAACTGAATCTTCGCATTTTTCTACTTATAGCAAAGTTACAGCGCCGTCATTAATGTCAAAGGTACCACCAAGAAGGCATTTGGTTGGGCAAC
Organism: Opisthorchis viverrini; assembly: GCF_000715545.1. Taxonomy (NCBI): domain Eukaryota; kingdom Metazoa; phylum Platyhelminthes; class Trematoda; order Opisthorchiida; family Opisthorchiidae; genus Opisthorchis; species Opisthorchis viverrini. Next base: position 748,438 of record NW_008751857.1, on the reverse strand, counting down.
ACACAAGCTCCAAAGCAAACAGGATTTTGGCAACGCATATCATGTGAGAACGGTGGAATAAAGTTCCCCACTGAAAGGTGTAGATCAATAAACTGGACATCTTCTATCGCAAAACACAGTGAACAAATTGAATTCACTTATATTTTGATTGGGTTAGCAATATCTCATTTAGAATGGCGTATCTTGCACCAAGTTTGCACCAGTCTCATTTGCACAGAGAACACTGAAACGGCTATCGAATCTAAGCTAAACCTGATCTGCTCCCATACCACTTATCGTGACATGCTATCTCGTTGCTTGTCATCCGGTATTTCCCCGTGCTCAACGGCATGTCTCGCTCGAGTGGAATGGATTGTTATCTAAATGTGATTACGTCGTTCTTGAAATTTTTAGAGCATTTTTAAGTTGACATATTGGTATAACAGCTATCTCTTTGTTCGAAGACCAGTGGGCTGTCGAACATGATAGCATATTGCACGTATGGCAAACCTTGGCCCAAACACACATTTCAAGCGGAAAATATTTCTGTTTTATTATCTGCAAATTCTCACTATGTTATCTCCGTTCACTTGCTAGAAAGTTCACGTTTTTTACTTCTCCTGTCGCAGGATATCATGAAAAGTTCACGTTTTTTACTTCTCCTGTCGCAGGAATCGATATCATGAAATTTGGAGTGTGTCTCAGGTTTTAAGGAAAGTTTTACTCTGCCAGTTGTAGGTCACGTGAAAGTCTCATTCAACTTTGTTAGTTTTCTCCAGTCTTCCTGTATCAATGATGACGAAGTAGCAGTCAGATTTGACGTAACAGCTCTTTTTACTAATGTAACAATTAACGACTTATCAAAGTTTACATCCTACATTTTGTGTGATGATTTGTTTCTAGCGGAGACAATACCCTTTCTCCCTATTAACATTATAGATTGCGCGGAAGAGTTTATAACCGCCACTTAGTTCACTTTTTAAAACATACTCTAAAGATAAACCAACACTGTCGCTGTGGACTCGCCTCAATCACCCACACTGGCTATCATTTTCCTGCATAGGGTTGAAACAGGAGCCTTAGATAGTTTCGTTTATGCACCGCGCCACTGACTTAGATACTTAGATGAATAGGTTGTAATTATACCAGCCACAAAACAGCCAGCCTTCTTAAACAAGTTGGATTTTCAATTTAGTATTATAAATTACATGCTGAAAGCTGAGGGCAAACAAAGAACTATAAGTTTCCCAGTCCGTAGGGTGTGCTTTCAGCCATACACGGATCCCCGCATGGAATAGAGAAAACCCACATAACTCAACGGCCGCCTGCATCCTCACATACCAAACACAGTGAATGGGTAAGCAGTGAATCATGTCCAGGGGGTAAACTCAGTAAACCCATACAGACCGGTAAACTGAAATTACGCAGCAGGGTACTATAGCGTATGGCTACTCCGTAGAGCTAATTAATCAAGAATTGGCAAGTACTCTTCCTCGAAATGTGTATCAGGAGACAAAGACTCGTTGGTCGAAAATGGAATACTGTGTAGAGATTAAACCATCGAGAAGATACCTCTGTTATTTCATACTGAAAAGTTCTTCTGGAATGATGACACTGTATAGCAGTATCCTGTAGGGGCTAAGAACCTCAAGTCGGATCCAGACCCCACACAAGCTGTGTGTACCAAAAGTCCTGGTGCAGAATACCTAGCCAAATGGATATCCTAGACAGCCGGGCAGTTGCGCCTGAGAATGACGAGGTACAAGCAAATTCAGTTGTTACACACACTCCAGTCGGAGCGGGCATTTGCTGAAGCAATGGAGACAAACACAAATCCGACCCAGCATCTAGTCTACCCGGCTTGAACTTATTGCAAACCTTGAAGGATTTGGTGGTCGAATGTCAACCTGTAATTACAGCAGTTAAAAATCATTGCGGATGCAAAACCAAAAGGAGGCAAATCATGCTAAAGGTACACAGAGCCAGTACGCCCAAACATGATGACCGCATTTGATTGTCAAGTGATCTTAGGAACGCATAAACTAGCGGGCCCGAATAAAGCTTCATTTGGTCCGTAAACAATAAAAAAATCCCTGAAAAAGGCTGTTCACGACTTCTAAAACGTTCCGAACGTTCTGTTCCGACTTTAAACTTTTCATTTTTGCTTTAGTCATCTGATATCAAGATTGAACAGCGTTGAGGTACATTACTGTTCTTGGTTGACCATTCGTCGAGTGTTTGAGTCTTCAAAAGGCGTGCCCATCGCTCTTGTTCAGTCTGCTTGCATTCAGTTAAGCTACACTGCGAATCAGGATACTAAAAGATGTTGGAGAATTTTTAAGTTATCCTGAACGCAACAACTGGCTTGAGATTGCGACCCTCACGTGTGCGAATGCGACGAGAAGTGAACAGAAACCGGGCATTGGTGAATAGTGAATAGGTCGTTGGGGTCGGTTAGTTAAGCATTTTCTCTTCATTTCGATCAAACGGCAGAGCTGTATCTATTGGACAGCTTTGTTTGATCGGAGGTCTTGTGGATGTGTCGGACTGTTGGTTCGTTTTGCCAAAGCGTATAAGAAGGGCTACACTTATTGACTGGATTAGAGGCAGAGCTGGGCCATGATGCGGGTTATATATGGAAATCGCCGTCTAGGATGGGTGTTTCACTGAATGAAGGGTCACACGAACAGTTCTGGTGATAATGTCATATATTCAAGAGGATACAGAGGTTATTGAACGCCGAAGGTGAATTGGCCGGAAGAGCTTATCAGCTATTCAGTTTTTATATAACGCAAGTTTCATATTTTCTTGTGGACAGGGACTCACAGGAAGGATAGCTAGCTGTTAGGAGACAAATTACTTCATCAAGGTTATTAAAATCAATTTAGGTTGTGCATTACTTACAGGCGAACTTGTTCTAGAGGTGTGATGCATCCAGTTTGAAAGACGAAATGTAGCTCTTAGACAGTATTATTGAAAACAGCTGACAAAATGAATGATGATTGAACTGTTTTAACTAAGATGGCGATCAAAGAAACAGAGTAGCCGGAGGACGGACATTTTGTCTTAAGAGTGTTCGCCTAACTGATGTTCGTAACAGATGTAACAGATGTATGTAACAGATTGCCAAAAAAATCAGCTTCTGAACTGCGCTGTTTCATTAACCCTCGGGTAATTACGTTTGTTTCACGTGTTTCCGGGTATTTTTCGTATGTTGCGTGACGAGAATTTCTTTGGAGAAACCATGTTTATCGGTCCATTTTTTTCGTCGTTTTTTCAGGTAAACGCTCATCTAAGCCCCGGTATACGGGACTGAGTTAGTAACTTTATCGACAAATTTATTAAACTTAGCTTGAAAAGTAACGCCGTTTTTTAAAAAAAAACAAAAAGCGTTTTACGGAAACTGCTCGGAACTCAGTGTAAAAAGTAATGCCCTGTTCAAAGTTAACCCAAGACGAAGCGTTTTCGGAAGCTATTCAAAATATCCTCGCTTAAAGTTAAGTATTTATGTTCTCTATGTTTTTGACGTATGTGGGACAAAAATACACCACACAAAACATCGAATTTTAAATGTGGTAATCTTGTCACGCGAACCACTGTTTTTGTAAGATATAATCTTCAGCACGCACGCGATTGTATTTTTCCTGCCCCTCGTATTCAGAACAAAACTACCAAGCAGGATTTTAATGCCGATTGAACTAAAATCCCAGAATGAAAAGGTGGCAACCACATGGGTTCGGATTCGGAAACTAGGCCCTTGGTATAGAAATACCACACGATAACCTGTTTCAGCCTTATCGGCAACTGTTTCCTGTTTAATCTAAGCTAAGAGTGGCGCCTCATCAATAATTGACAGAAAAGCATATTTGGTTGTTGTACAATCAGGGTCTCATCCATTATGTACCTGATATGGAGATTAAGTTTAACCTTACAATACTGTTACATCCTCCGAAAGGAAAATTCAAAAAAGAAGGTTTATGTTAGTGTTCACATCGATGCCGGATCGACCAACCCTGACCCACAATGCACAAAACTCGCAGTTCGCAAATGTACATTATTTTAAAGAAACTTTGGCCACAATTGACTTTGCTCATACCTGCAGCAAGTAATCCACTTTGGAAAATGGGCTTACAACATTATTTTTATAGGTTTAGATGTGCTATTCAGGAGTGTCACTGTGACAGAATTTGGTAAGCAAACTTTCCCACTTTGTCCACGTATATCCCTAACAGTTACTAGGAATGTTGACAAATCACCACAATAAATTTGACGGCCAAACAAAAGTGAACTGTGTCTGATAGGAGGTTGGATGTTGCCTGAGAAGACTAGTTCACAGGACAAAGGTGTTGTGGTCTGGGCACCTAAAGTATCTGATTGACATAACAAGAATGCAACACTGCACTACAAAACTACTGTTAAGATATCAACACAGGGAACGTTTGTTTAGAAATATTCATCAGGTTCCACAATAGGGCAGCATTTTGCAGATGAAAGAATAGATCGAATGTAGTAAGGTGTCCATCACAATAAATTATGATTGAAAATTACAAATGCAAACACTAACAGAAACGTGACGACCAAAGGTGATTGCCTCTAACGGAGTTTATTCATCCAAGAAATAATACATAAAGTTTCAACAACTGCTTTAACCCTTTAAGATGGCCGTACAGAAATTATGTGAATTTAAAAGCGACTAGTTGTTTGCACGGAAAGCTCCTGCGGTGCTTCCGTGTGGCAGACAATTACGCTTTCTGCAGAAGTCTTCTTCTGGATCAGTGGTTTTCTGGTTAATTGTAAACATCGATGTGTGATGATGCTCCATTATGGACTGCAGAGGGATGCGGTTAATTTTATTATCTAATTAAGCATCCAAATGGAATTACATTCTATCTGTAGATTCTGCTGAATGGGTGTGGGAGGAGGATTGCGAAAACCATTGACTGAAGAATATCTCTAAAAATGCAACCGAAGTTTATACAATACAAGTCATTTCCTCTTCTATCCATCAACGTCAAGGAGGTGCTCTCGTAAGTGATGGACTCATTGGGATATAAACAATTTAACGTATATTTTATGAGAATGAATTGAGCTACCAATGGAACTTGTCGGCTTTGTTGGCGAATAAACCACGTGATGCTGACTGAAGGTCAAAGATAGATGAATTTACGAATTCAGTCGGAGGTTCATAGTTGATCAAGTTGCGCAAATATCATACTTGTGCCAGCCAGTTTAAGAAGATTATCTTTTCTAATTGTATTCCGAAGTATTTCCGGAACAGTTAAAAAATTCAGCTAGTTGAAAGAATATGTCGATTGGACAGAAGCTGCAAATAGCAATTAAGGATCAACTACTGAAAGCACACTATATAAGCACAGACAGAAATTGCAAAGGTTTGAAACTTCTGGTCATTCTTGAGACAGTCGGATGAGGGAAAATTCATGTAAAACTTACCCAAGCCAAGAGCGGAGACGCGGAGTCCAGTATTTCCGAGGTTCCTGGAAAAAATAAAAAATGTTATAATTTCCTTCAATTATATTTTTCCTCGGTATGGATGATAGTGAAGTTACTGTTTACTAGCTTTTCGCTTCAATTAAAGTACAATGTTACCACTGCAGATGAAAGTAAACATCCGGGAGCAGAAAATCTGCAGTAAAAAAATAACAGCTATAATAGGATTTTGATATTTTTAGGTTTCCATAGTTTTATTGAAGATATTGTTGGCTGGCTATTTCGTACTGTTTATAAATTATATCTATGTCATACGTATATAAATATATTTAAATTTAAATCTTTTGAGGTAAAATCTTTGTAGTAAAAGAAAGGTGTTTAGTTCCTGAGACATTCGAGTTGCATGACTTGTTGCAGTTTAGTAGGTTTTGCAGATAAATCCAATGCTCAAATCCACAGCCGGAGGACGGCATCTATAAAAACACTTATTTTCCGCCTGCATGACAAAATAAAGGAAAGTGGAATCCCCATGCAGTTTTACAAAACACTTGCAGACAACTGTCGACTGGCTTTTGAGAAGTGCAGTGCCTTGGTAAAAGAAATAAATTAATCGTTTTCCTATATGTTCGACAACTGTAGAGAAGGGTTTATAACGTGTTTTCCTTCTCCGCTTGACGTAGAACACGAAAGAAAGGAAGAGCCCTTTCGTACATGCTGGTCCGAACAGAACAAAAAAGCGTAACTTGGTCAAATCCAAAATCTAATAGCTCTTTGGTTGTCTTCATTTGGTTGTCTTCATTCCATTGTTACAAATTTTGTACAGCCAAGTAGCATTTTTGTATCTGGACGCAGGATTTTAGATTAATATTACAATGCCTGTTTATTAATGTGCTAGAATCACACAAGCTGTTTTTTCTCGATTTCGTTTTGTTAACAAAAATTGCTAACCATTTTAAATGGATGTATATTTCAGTCTGTCTACTATCGCTCTGACCTCATAAGGACAATATATTTGAAAGCAATATAAGCGTCTGCTGTTAGACTTGCAATTGTACCTACAAACCTGTGGTACTTTCAGTGCATGATTTTGTTTTTTGAAACTGCATATTTGAAGCAATCTTATTGTCATGTTTTTGCATAGAAAGTTTTATACGAAAAAAACACTTGAAAAATGTCATGGGTTATATGTCCAGGTTGTTGCCTATTTATGCGCCACGTGCTATTTCTGTCTTTGGCGCCACCTACGCCAACACTCATCGTGAAATTTGATTGGTTGAAATCTTGGGAAATGTTTTCGAAAATTGGTACACACATTCAGGCTTGCTACTTTTTATTTCTAAAATAACGCGCCTTAAATGTCTAATGAGTTGGAGAGCAACTTATGGTTTGTCTCCTGACGGGGTGCTTCTAATATTCTCGCCCTTGAAAACTGCACGTTTGGTTTTATTGAGCTGTGTTCCTTGCCTCGGCAGAAACAAAACAAATTTCAAATATAATTCAAGTAACTTTACCGAAAACTCTTGGGTCAAGCGCAAATCATTTACTATAAATGAGCTTTGTACATGGCGGTAGCTGCATGTGGCTTGCTGTGTTTTCCATCCTGAAGTTGGGGATTTCACATAGCTGATAATGTTTGAAAAGTGAGCCGCGTAAACGTAATTAGTCTGCTTTCATAGCCCTGAATCTCGCGTCAGATATCGTAGCTTTTCAAAATGATATAAAAGGGTGATTTAGACGAGCGTACATCGTTGTTAGTTAGGTCTACGACAAAGCGTTAGTAAATGTGGAAATTACATAAATGGATGTACAAAACGAAAAAATGTTACCGCACGAGCAGACTTAATCCGGAAAATGACAGTTGGCATCCATAAAATATCAGTTGAAAGCCGGACGATACGCCAATCTATCAGTTTTAACCGGTTGTCAGTTACTATACCTCAAGCTATGAAAAATCGACGCACCTGCAAAACATCAATAAAATTTAATTGGAAACATTTTGCTTCATCAGATCCGTTTTAAAAGGCTTCTTTTGCGATAACGCAGGTATTTACAACCCGCATCACTTATCTATGAAATACTTGCGCAAAATTAATTTGTAGTGATAGAGTTCATTGAACTGCTACCACTCTTGGCCTAGCCAGTAAATTCCGAAAGGTGACTGCCATCCTGTTTAGCGAACCTTCCTTTATTAACTCCAATCCACAGGTTCTCGCGAAATTAAATATTCGTTCCGCGAAAGCTGCATCCACAAACGGACACGCTGACGTCCGTTACTTAATCCTATGTTGAAAGGCTGAATTCCCAATACATACATACTATTATATACATATACACCTGTATGTATGGCCACGCTGGGGTTTGTTTTTTATTTTACTGGGATTCCCTACGTTTTGCTGTCGATTCTGTTCCCTTGTATTCACATTGTCGCTAGCAGCTTACAGGTGATCTGGCATTTGCCCGGAACTCCGCTTTTGCTAACTGAGGGAGGATGTCTATTCACGCGAATTTTGGGACCCAGATGATCTTGCCTGGATGCCAGGAAACCACATATCTAAATTAGATGCATGTATAAAACAACACCTTTGGATTTGTAGAAGCTTTGGCCAAAGAGCTAATCCTTTCACACCGGTAACTCGCCTTTTGGCTTTTGACATAGGTTTTTATACAAGGCGTTCAATAACAGCAAACCATCCCGGTTCACAAGTGTCCCCTAGCGCTGACTACTTTCAATATTATAGGTGAAAATACTCACGTGGAATTTTGGTTGATTTTTATTCCCTATTAGATTATTTTTCAACGATAATTGACGATGTGCTTTTAATGATAGTCCAAAAAGCAAATGGAAATAATTGTAAGGAGGTAAGCAAAACACCAAGCCAACAATTGTTTTAACCATTGTGCTCGAAATTTACGAAGTTTAAAAAAAATACGTGCTTTTCTAAATGTAGCGCTCTGAATGAGGCTACTGTGGATACGCCAAGCAGCAAAACTCTCGTATTACGCACTTGACGGTCGCCTACCGCGTGAAATGGGCGTTATTGTGCGCAGCTGCTTTGTTCATAATGTACTAAAGGGGATCATGTAATTTGGACAAGCTAATGATGATGAGAGATCACGACACTTTTACAGCCTAAAACAAGTTTAGCCCATGCAATTTAATTGTGCAAATTAAATGAACTTCTCAGTGGTGAGCATAGGCTGGTTGTCAGGTCATATAAATAAAGAATTCTGGTTAAATAAAAGGCCCATTTGATCTTTTTTGTTTGTGCGCACAAGTATGATGGGCGACTGAGCAGTACTTAACCTTTGGTTCTAGAGTAAAATTGTTTGCATTCAGCTGCACGTATTCGTTATTTTCCGATTTGAACATATCAAAAATGACCATTTTTATTTTTTTGTCGGTACCATAGAAAGATCATTTACAAAAGACATATTGGTTCCAAGTGGTCTGGAAACGTTTTGACGATTCTCCACCGGTTTTGTCCGGGTTCTTCAAGCAGGTGCAACCTTTGAGTATCTTGCCGCCTCATGTTTTAACATAAGGCCTGTAAGAAGGATAAAAGCGTTTGCTAACAAGTGTATGTTTGCTGTATTTGGGTGACAAAATGTCTCGCGATACATCCAATGTTGTTTAACTAAAATATGAGGCTGTTTTGTGCAGTACAATCACCCAAAGGACTCAGCTGGGCTTCATCTGAGTTACCAGGTATAGCCGTTACATTTTGCAATTGAGTGAATTTCGTGAAACGATTGGTCTTTACAGGCTGCTTTTTGAAGCCAGTGTTACTATGAAGAAAGGAAAATTTCTGAAAGTTTCCAATTCTAATTGACGACCAAGGTAATTCAGCAAACGTTACTTACAACATTTTAAAGCAATTTCTGGTCTGGTTACACAGAATAATGCGTATTTATGTCACGCATCCGATCACTGTAAACGTTCGTGTTTGTGTAGGAAATGTCAAAGTTTTGAATTGATATTTTTCTGGGGAGGAAGTAGCAAAGTCAATGGGTGCTTACATCGTGTTGCGTGCAGTCTCGGCATACTTCACGAAGTGACATAGAGTGCATGCTATCCTGATATTGCTTCTAATATTTTGTTAAAGGGATTTTCCGTCCCTTTCTAAATCCGCTATTTGTCTTTGAACTTTGTCACTAAACTTTGTCATTAAACTAGGACGCTCAGAAAGTATGTTATTGTAATAAAACCATCAGTTCGATTTTACTGTTGTTGATTATATTCAAAATATTTTCCTTATCTTTGTTGGTTGGATTTTTGTGCTTTGGAGGCCTGTATCAAACTGTTTCCTGTGCCAATATTTTCAAACCAGAAAATGCATCCCATCTTGCTTAGATGGGGACAAATAACAAAATTTTTGTGAACATTCACGATGAACATTTTTGAAAGCTGCTATCCCTATGGATGAGAGAAACACTTATAACCTAGCCCTAAGAATATTGATTTAACTGACTTGAGTAATCCGCACATTATCTATGTTTTCTTGTTACTTAAGTAGTGCTTCTCAGGTTGTCGGTAGGTTGCTCCATAACTTTCTCGTTGTCATAGCAATTAACGCCTGCGGGTCCAACTACTCACGAAATTAAATCAGTGCCTTCCTTACGGAAATACCTTTTTAGGACGCAATTACGGTACTCTCACCTTTGTCGGACACCATACACAGAGAACGTCCCAAACGGCCTCACTTAGAATTTTGATCTCTACCAGAGGGGGGCGGCACACCGCTATCGACTATATAAGGTGTTCGTTTGCGGCAAAAATAATAGCTGGCCATGCTTATATCGCAAAGGCAACATATTGTCTGCTCTGTCTGATAATTTCTGATTTTCGCCTTTGCATTCCAAAGTCTAAAGTCCTGAATTCATATTTAAAAATCCATTAACACGATGCCAAGATCACCGCATAGGTGATAAGTCCTCATTCGTTTGTTGCGTTCAAATTTATATTTTTTCCTTAAAAAAGCGGTATCGGCCACTGTGTGGGGTACGTTGAATACTATGTAAGAGTAATGTGTTGGAATCCTAGGGGGGATAGTTTTCTTTGGATGCATAGATCGCGCAAACGTGTGTTTTGAAGAGCTACTTTATGCCTTCTCCAACACATCGTCTTCTCTCTTGCAGCCTGCAAAACATACATGTGTACGTTTTTAAAATTTTTTTGACAACACTGGTCCTGCTGTTTTAATAAGGTGCACATAAGAAGAAAAGGAATGATGTTGTAAGCCATGTGTCGAATGGTGATGTGAGTTGTTTGCTGGTCACCACACAAACCCCAGAAATATGACGATGGGTAAGTTAATGATGCGCTCTCATTATGATAGGCTCGAATCCCATCGTTATGTATTTTAACATGTTTGTTTAACACGTTTGATGGAATTTTAGGATCCAATATCACATTGTTCTGGTTTAAAAGCCTTTTTTTCTCTTGGGGTAGTTGCATTGTTCAGCCTATTTAAAGTCGGTGAGCACTACGTTTGAATTTGATCTAACTGGATCACATTCAGCATCTGCCCACTATAAATCCATACCGTCCAGTAGGTTTTAGGTCTCCCTGGCGTTACCCGAAAGACGTATTGTTTTCAAGTGACGAGAAAACCAGTCTTATCGCTCAATCGTGAAGAAACGTGTCCGTTTAGATGTGAGGACTCGGGCGTGCACAGCGTGTGCTGTGGTGTAGTGGTAACACCCTTGACCCGAATATCAGATGTCATGACGTAAATCTTCCGCTTGACCGAAACTGTGTACTACTGATAATGACCAATAAGATAAGATCTCGAGTCCGTTGTACTCCTGTTGGGAAGGACACAAATTATCAAGAAAGAGGAAGACCATCCAGATGAATGTGACAAGATTCAACATCCCAGTGGGCTATCAAATTGTAACATTATCTGTCTTCTTATTTCACGGCAACGTTGAAGCTTTGTGTTCCATGGAAAGCAGCCACATTTGGTCCGATGTATTTTTTTTCCAGAGACTGCTTACTGTATCACTTGAGAATCGTATGGCTCACAATCATCTCCACAGTATTCACTATCTCGATTAGCGATGTTCTTACAGGCGATTTGATAGAACAAAACCCAGAAAACAAGAATTTTCATCTGTCTTTTTTTCTTTAATTGCGTCACTTACAATCTAAATCTCAGAAGATTGGGGTGAGTCGGTTTTAATCAGAGGTCTCTCTTTTACTGGACTTAATTTAGGACTACCATATATTCAAATTAGCATTTGATAAGCCGCTACATGCCCACTCTTAAAGCGTGGCGTTTTTTAGAAGCGCACATATGCACTCAGTCATTGAGAAAATGTGTGAAGATAAAAAAAGAGACCTACGAAATGATTTGATTCATATTTACGGCAATTCAGTGGCTAAGGCACCCCAGCACATAAACGCTATGCCCACAACCTATATTATAAGAAACTGATACTCACTGAAAAAAGAACCATGCATAGCTTGGAAGCAAAAGAACAAATGACTTTTAAATCCATTTTTCTTTTCTCGGTTGGACACTCTGCTGGGTGGAACCTTTTTCTGACCCATCAAAGCACATGTAGTAATGTGGTGCTTAGAATAAGCTCAGAAGAAATTAAACAATCATAACCCGTGTTTTCTAACTGGAAAAATGTTTACTTGACTTTCCTTGTCAGTATTATGAAAGGACTTTATATCAAGAAATGTCGAGAAATTTTGTTCATTTACTGATGCTGCAGCAAAGTTAGTGGGAACATTCGTAAAGTGCATGACTTGTACTTCATGGTTATCCAACCCAAGCGCACGTTTCAGGTGTCCTGAAGTAGAGTGGAACGGTTGACTAACACGTTATGTCAGGTTAGTGATCAGTGAAACCAAGGTAACCTGATGGGTAGAAAACTTTATGTCGCCTGCCCTTGTTCGTTTCACTTGATTACTAATGGAAATCAAATGCTTTTGGTTGTTAAGGATCAATGGGCGCACGTGACTGGTATGCCCTGCAGGCTCTTGAGGGATAATTCAATGTAATTTGGCAGTGTTAATTGGATGCAGTCTTCTGCGATTCAGGCGTCATATCCTCACGCAATTTATGTTATAAAGTTTACATCATTACGCAAAGGAAACCGTTTTGGATATTTCGGTCTTTAGAAACTACATGCCAGGCTGTATTGTAGCTTGCAAGAATAAAAATTAAACTTTGTGTCAAACCTTGAGAATCAGAAGTTTTTACGGTCATGTGACCACGGACACCTGGGCTACAAACTAATCGTGTCTTTAACCGCAGAGAAAGTTTTGATGATCATCAGGATACAATTTCATCAGAAATTATTCAAAAATTTGCATGCGTATTATGCTGACGCTGGACGTCACAAAAAGGGAAAGTGAACGAAAAATAAAAAAGGATCTCCAAGGGTGCGCCTATTCAGAGAGGACTACCGTAGCACTTGCACCTAAAATGCCTTGTCAATCAGTTGGCTGAGTTTTGATTGAGCATTTTAATTGAATGAAATAATTCAAGCTATGTTAGTACACTCAATGAATGTACTCAAACAAACCGGCCGAAACAGACGTTGACTGGTTACGGCAGTTAACGCTTGGTCATTTTAACAAATACTGAGTTGATTTAGAGAGTTTGGCCTGCCCAAATAGTCATCCGTAGGGAGATAACTTTATCTCACATCCGTCTTATCATGAGCAGTTCAATTTAACTGAAAAATGATGCTCATCCGTCAGTTTGCTACTGTTGGTTACGAGTGAGTGTTCTAATGGCAAAAGATACACTGGTTTTCGACAATTTACTTTTTTCAAAATAACCGATGGATAGATAATGTTAATGAGCGTTCTTTCTGTTCGGCCTTCCCAAACTGATGATATCATTTGTTCGAATTCTGTCATAATAGACTTGCTTCAGTTATCTCGCAAATCCGTCATTATTGGATGTAACGGACAGTGATAGTTAAATACTTATTCAGGCTATACGAACGACTTATTTCGGTGCACCACGATGGACCGATTGGATCAAATAATATTAGGTAGACACCTCAAATGAATGTTTTGCCATTCTAGCCATAATGAAATCCGTCCACCACAAGCTGTTTGGTTGGTTCATTGAAGCATGAGCTTTCGTTTTTTGTTTTCTGACGTTTGTAAATTTCAACCAAAGTTTCGGCGTGACAGTGTTGTCGGCCTAACACTCACGGACGACGTGACCGAGGCCATTCTGTTGAAGGTACTTATTCTTCCGTCAACTCTACACAGCTTATAAGTTGTCATATGTAGTACTCATAAACCTGTGGTGCAGGTGAGACATCCTGTTCATTTGCACACGCAAACCGTAGGACTCTTTTTGGGATTATGCTTCTAAATAAGATGGGGATGTGTCGGAAAGTAGCACTTAAGGCACAAAGACTAGCGATGTGTTACGTCGACGTCCGAAATCCATTTGGAAAAAATCTATTTTTATCACGATTTCCCAGTTACCAATCACGAACGCTTTTAGCTCATTTTCTGCACCTACCATTTCCGGTGGGACCTAATTCAGTTTTATATCGGAGAGATCAGAATTAAAGCTTTCCATTATCGGATAGTTTGGTAACCAGGTGTTTCGGCCGAGAAGTGCGGCTAGTAAATCCATAAGGAACGGGTGATATGTCTAATTTTCGTGATTTATCAAAGCCTAAAGTGTAATTTACATAGCCATAACTATCTGTTCTAGTTCCCGTTCACATGATAAATGGCGAATTACTGTCAAGACTTCACTCACATATAGCATTCGAGTAAGTTAATCAAGGCTCCTGACTACTAGGATACCGTACGTCGTTTAATACTTGTTTTTGAAAAATATCTCTATGGATTTCCTTTCAGGTATTTTCGTCTGACTGGCGCTGGTAAGAGGGGAATGCCCAGAATCGCAGTTAAGCTGTCTGCTTTCAACTAGGACAACCAATTCTCAGAGCTCTAGACTCCTACTACTTTGTCCCCCTATTCAATTTTCTTCAAGGCTGCTCTCTTTTACCAATACTTGGCGTGAGTATGAGCTCAAATATCTTTAAATGCTGCTCGCAATCCGAAATCGCAAAGCCCCGTCAATATCTGCCTAAACAACTTCAAATTATTCTGGAAAATACACTCATTTCATCGGTGGCTCACCTGATGTATCCCAGCTGAGTCACCGGTGTACTGCACTGGGTGGCCTCGTTTTCTAGTTTCTACGAATATTGAGATACCGCAATAAATTGTACGAGCGTCAACACGACCAGTTCCTTTTGCCTTTCTGGTAAACCCAAAGAAGAGCTATTGTGGATTTTCCAGCAACCTAGTTGGAAGTGTGTTACGTCAACCTAATCTGCATAAGCGTCTGTTGAACATTTTGGTCTCAAGTGCTGAAAACTGCGTCGAAATATGAAACAGGCTTAATGATTTGTTAACCGAGTTACGGAATTGGCTCTCAGTATTTAACTGCTCGTCGACCTCTGTTTTACAGTATTGATGTAAGGCGGTGAATTGGAACAGTACATAAAGTGAAGTTACATTAGAATTTGGGTTGTCTGTTTTCCGAGCTAGGGGAATCTAATGTTCAGGACAAAAAGCCATCGGGTGATATTTTCTGGTAGCGTGAAGGTATTTTCTTGCCATTTGATTAGAAATAAACCCTCTAGATGCATGTGAAGTTAAACAAAAATCAAACTACATCAGAGTTTTGCGCGCTCGCAAGGGGATCAGTCAATAGCGATTTGGCCGTTCAAATACTATGTCTGTACCTTCGGTATTTTTTCAGGGTCATGGCACTCTGTATCGTGTTCTGGACCAAGATTTTTCCCGCAGTGAAAGTGAAGTTCAAATTAGCCTAATGCACCATATGGATAATTGATAATATGAGACTCGTAGTTTTAGGAGATTTGAGAAATATTGATGAAGGTGTTTTACTTGTAAATGAATCCGATCAAGGTGTAATTATTGGTTTAACTATTTCCTAGTGGCTAATAAGTGTGGTCCACGAATCTTGGATATCAAATTTTGTAGGTTTGTAAGTAGAACTACATAACCAAAAGGTTAACAGAGGTAGTCGGTTCACAATGAAGAAACATTTGAATTCATCCACGGATAAAAAGCATCAAATCAAATCACGGAGGCGCCCCAGTGAAGTTTTAGTAACTTGTTGAATAAGCTGCAGGCCAGCTGAGTGGGTAATTGTGTGCGAGCAAACAAACGGTATAAGAGGACGTAATTTATCTATTTTACGGGTAGGTGCTTTTTCCAAAAGTGTCCGGCAGCACTTCAGATACACCGTATATAAATGTGGAAATCGACTGTACCCCTGTTTACATGTCTTTGCCGTGCCTTGGAAACATTTGCGGTGCTCTTGGTTCGCTGTTATATGCCACTTCAACTTTAAATGTAAAGTTATGATAACTTTATTATCTCTCTGTTATTATGCTGAGGAATCTTTTCTGTGATTTAATATTTCTGTGCAATGCATCTACTTGTATCGCACCCTGATTGCTACACAATTCGAGGGGTATGACCCCTTCAATTTTACTGACTTTTAGGCCTAAGACCAAAGGAGTATTCACCCGACGCTTATTTATTGCTTGCGAGGAAAATCATCCTGAGTTCTTCAGGAAATTTGCTTACTGAACATCGAACAGCTCTCTGCAATAAACTCAATTTAACCTTGAAAACAATAAACTGTTAAAGGGTCATTCGCATGTTGCCCATCACTACACATTTCCGACTGAGACATTGAAGTTCAGCACAAAAATAAAAATAAGCGTGGTGAACATTTGTAATGCCGCTGAAAAATGAAGCGCCAAATCAGCGTAACATGGTTTCCTATATGTAGGCTACACAAAGATTTTTTAAAACGTACTGTTCACCACAGACCTTCATCAGCAACATTTTTAAACAGTTGAGATTATTGCTGAGATTTGTGAGATTCAAACAGTGAACACAGTTCTCTAGTGTCGTGATGCGCCACGGGAATCTGTGTAGGTAACAACACAGTATGGGGTCATGAAGCAGCTAGCGGACAACAAAAACGTAGGTAGTTGAATGCTGAGTTGGCATCCTACTGAACAGACAATTTGTATTCCATGCTCTCCAGGGTACCCTAGTAATGTAAGTAATCAAATCCACGAGATTGTTGCATCACAGAAGCCAGACGGATTGTTTCCTAAAGCCAATTACGAAGTTCAATAGCAGAAGCAGTTTCCAGGTCTACGAAGTTATTACAACATACTATATGTATTTAGATAATTTAATTTGGAATCAAGCAAAATATGTTTCCGTCGACTTCACCTATACATAATCACCCATTTCAAGAGAAGTGAACCTAATTCAGCGCCACTCTGGAAATGAGACAATTGTTCAACTCGAATATGTGAGGAATCATTGTTATTGATGCGCGATGATCAGTCACTTTACTGATTAACAGAGATAGAAAATACTGGTAGTTGGTAGGTCAAATGCATGGCAAACACGAAACTCATAACCGTTGGTCAAAAGCAATTTTGTGGATAAAAGGTGCTCGATGATTTTTAACGATTCACAATCTTCCATAGTTCGGCAAAACGCAATCATTTCTGACGTCGAGTAAGTGACCTCAAATTTACTCGAAATATATACTTTTCATCTGTTCTGATGCGCTGAATGCACAAATTGCCATCCTGGCAAATATTAAAAAATAATGGCATTTTGTAAGCAAAATTAGCACGCACCGCCCACATGTGGACAAAAGCTTAGAATGTTCACCTTGCCTCCATGACAATTAGAACAAAACGTTTGACTGTGTTGTCATGTAGCAATGCTTGTTTCGGCGTAGGTATAATCTACTACGACAGGTTGCACTCAGCGCAGACTACAATTAAAAGTTGGTGCACTTTAGAATATCAGTTTAACTCAAAAGATATGTGTACTGGTGTGCGTTTCGCAAAGAGTATTTGATTCTGACACTGTTTTTATGACCAAAATTATAAATTTCTTTATCATTTTCCGGTCATAATGCAATACACTGCAGATTTTCGCCTAATGGAAAATGATAGGCTGTGTGATGAATTTAACCAAAGTTGTTTTAAAGTGGAATCAGCGTATTTGATCATGTCAACAATCTAAAGATTAAGGATTATGTGTTGCTTCGTGACCGGCTACAACCTTTTATTCAACAAAGACCTATAATCAACTGCCAGTTTTATCCAGAATGGAATTTGTATTTGAATTTTACACATGATCTCACGGTTGCATGATCTGTGTTGCAAACATACCTGGTCATTATGTGTTCCGAATTATATATTTGCGTAATCTTTATTGCACATCTGGACCCAGGGAAACAGCTTAACGTTTCTTATCCAAGTGCCAACAGAGTTCCACCTACCTGCCGGTTCTTAGGTCGTCAACCCCCTCTGTTACCTTGCTCACAATTCCCTCCAGCCATGAGGAACATGTTAGCCTTACACACTTTCGTGGCTGGCACGGTATCTGCTTCAAACTAGGGGCTGTTCGAAAACTCCAGAATATGACAAAATGGAGGCTTGATAAAAAATGAATGCTTAACCTGCAAGGATCAAACTGTGTGTTCTGTATTCTTAATAAA
Organism: Opisthorchis viverrini; assembly: GCF_000715545.1. Classification (NCBI taxonomy): domain Eukaryota; kingdom Metazoa; phylum Platyhelminthes; class Trematoda; order Opisthorchiida; family Opisthorchiidae; genus Opisthorchis; species Opisthorchis viverrini. The sequence continues at coordinate 730,439 of NW_008751857.1, read as the reverse complement.
TCTTCGGGATATGTGTCTCATGATACACAAGCCTGTTTAAGAAACAGGCTTACTGATGACCTTGTAGTCACTAATATACAAAAATATTGATGGTCATTTCCTGATCCAGAAAAGTTATGCTACTGTGAACAAAGAAATATGTGTATTACAATTCTGGCGAAGCCGCATTTCCTGTTGTGAATTTTAAGAGGCTACAAGAACTTGTCGCATATATGGTTTGGAGTTAAGCCAAGCACAATGTTCCGCAAAATTATCCTGGTAGCCTAGCTTTAACAATTTAGTCCGTTTCTACACATTAGCCAGAGAAGTCAACTTAGATATTCATTTAGCTCATATTAAACACCACATGATCCATTTCATCTTCCGGCAGACAACCACTTTCACAATGGGAGTCTACAGTTTAGTACCGTAAAGCCGCCCTGACGCGATATTTTGGCGAAAAGTAAGGGGTGTTGAAGTTTCATGTAAAATGTTAGCACTTTAAAGTCAACCAGTTATGGGACGAATCACAAAAATCTTAACAAAACCACCCACTGTAATCTCTGTCACCTATTTCAAAAGAGTCAAACATCACAACTCACCTGTAGGTCATGGCATTACTGATATCATTTTCCATCATTTTCTTTCTGTCTGGTTGATATTCATTCATTAAGAGGTTGTTCAAGTCAAGTCATTTTGCGTTGTGCCTCTTACTGCGTACCGAAAGGTTGTAAGAATGGTGGCTCCAGCGTCCACCAGCTTCAGCGAAACGGAATAATCCTGGAGGGATTCATGGACGAATGTTAGAAACTTTTCACTGTGATTGGTTTGTGCAGGCTGAAACCTCATTGGTCAAACGTGCAACCAATAATGTTTCCATTGGTATCCTACACCCAGCTAGACGTAAAATTAATACGACATAGCCGATTCCTTTTTAAAGGTAGTATTTGTCCACATTAATTGCAATGGAGCTTTGTCAGAAACTTGCGTGTACTTGTATTAAAAACCTCAATGCACTAGCTTAACTCAGATACGTTGGCCATCACAAAATAGTCTATTGTGAAATAATCCCAATTTCTGAGTTGGTTTCCGGAAGGGTCCTGGGTTGAATTTTCTTTAACCGACACATATTTTAAAAAGTTTTAAAAATTTGCTAACATTTTTGGCCACGGACAATGGTGCCACGCAAAACTCTATAACATCAAATTGGGTAAAGATTTCATGGGAAAACTGAGACAAAATGAGTGACCGCAATAGCCACGTATAACTTTCATTGATTTTTCTCAGGCTTGATAATTTGTAAAAGCTGAGACGCCACAAATCTTCATTAAATCGCTGTTTGACTATATGTGTTTTTGTATGTGGGCTAGATTTCCACACATACAAGTGTGTCGGAGAAACACGGCAACAGGTTTCAAGCGTAGCTAAGTTCGCAATCGATTTACCTACCTTTTCAATTAAAACCATGGGATTCAGCCCGTAGAGTAGCTTTATATGAGCATCCTTATGGTTGGCAATTTATTTATAGATGGCAATTAACCGCTCGGAACTGTCAAAAGTGAAGCGGCATTGATTTCGAACAAGTATTTAAAGGCGAAAATTCCTCACTTTATTTAACTTATCAATAAACCTAACGCTTTTTAAATCCGTTTGGCTGAATTAACATGTAAAGACTGATCAACTATTATATTCGCAGCTTACAATTAAACTGAAAACACCAGTGACCTCATGTAAATATGCCATCTGTTACTGTAGTTAGACCGTCTTGTTGGAGCCATAGGCAGCTCAGACGTTAATGAGCAACCTTACTGACCAAAATATCGGCGGTTCGAATCCACTCTAGGCATCTCGACTGTCGTTGTCTAGGCTTCCCCCTAACCGGGGCAAAGCAGCTAGGCATCGAAGTAGCGTTACAGCGGGACAATTTTTATTTTTCATTGTGTTATATTATAGCTTAAAATGCTTATGCGAGACGCTTATGGCTACGCTGAGATAAATTTACTCGGATTTGTGGTAACATGATGTGTACCCTTCAGTGCAACGTACTACTTGACAGCCTCTATAATGTCTTTCGTCAGGACAAGTTGATAGGTGGCATGCATCTTTCGGCAGTCAGACCGCAACGGAATGAAGTGCAGGCGCCAAAATTTTGGTAGCCATTTTGATGCTTAGACTACCTGATAGCTGTCATCAGACCCGTGTGTGATTGCACACAAACAGTACTCCCAGGTGCACATCAACCTAGCTAAATGTAACAGTGCAACACTTTCAGTTCCGCGGGCAAATCTCCATTAATATATGTACATACAAGTTTGCTTAGTGGAATACGCAACACCGACGAGCGAAGCCACATAACCCCACAGGTTTCTGTTAACTTCAGGCGCCGGTCATCACAAATGTGTGGCACCAACGATGATAGAATGGATAAGGCGGATGTGCCAAATTCTAGAAATCATTTAGGTAATCTATTGTAATCATGTCACTTTTGTCGAATCCAACCCAAGTGAATTAGCAAGCATGTCGCCTAAAACAGACACGCATATGCATTCTACCAAGCCTTTTCGTAAATAAAGCCTAAAGAACGGTAGAATGGAGGCAAGTTCGTTGTACTTGAGCTCCGGGAGAATTTCGTTCTAAGCCAAGGGTTCTTTTCTTAGAAATCACGGCTTTTTTGAGCCTCAGATATACTTTAGTACGTCCAACTACCGGCGAAGGATCATATGATTTTAGTTTCTTAAAGGATATTTTAACCTTGTAGTTTGATTCAGATTTAACGCGGACGCCTTGTGACTGTTGGAATAAATACTATTTTTCCGTCAAGTATGTGCCAAACAGCAACAGAAGCCATGTTAATTAAGCATTTTTGGACATTAAAAACTTGAGCTTAAGTGCGACAAGTATAGCTATTATGGCCTCTGGTCACCAAGAGAAATTATAACTACTCAAATTAAAGCACTTGTGCCGTCCATTGCGACACAGCAAACGCCACGTAGCAACCGGTAGAGAACTATTCATTCGGTCTAGTTCATGTATCTGTCAGGACTTCCCACTTCGTTTCCGTTTGTTTAGACTGCTCAGCGGACCATCCGGTGGATTACCAGTCATTACTTCTTTGCGTTGCAAGGAGACGAAATGTACGCCCGTTCCGGTATTTCTTCACTGAAAGGAAACACGTGAGGCATGAGATGGCATTCTTGCTGCCGATGATGCTGGCATACTGTCCATTGATAAAGGATAGCGCAATTCAGATAACGCGGATAACTCAAATATCTAGGCGATACCACTAACTACCGACAATAGGCGCTGATTCGGTGCCTCAATTCGTTTACGGGATTACTATCTAGACTGGCCGCCGGATTGAGTAAAACCCAAGGTTTTAACTGTTTCATTGAAAAATTGATGGAATTTTTAATATGCGGCTACTATTTAGGATGCACCAAATACATCTAAAAATGCCTCACTCAAGATGAATTGACGCGTCATGGAAAAAGCTTCCGCAATGCAAAATTTTTGTCCGTTCTGTATGACACCCGGTGGTATGCCGGAGTTTGGCGGATCCAACAGTTGAATTTGAACGACATCCAAGTTTAAATTTTACAGAGAGCCATAACACAGAGAATGTTGCCAAACATTCGGCACTACCGGAGTAGCTTTTTACTTCCACTTAAATCATTTTAAACGTTCACAGGTGTGACCATCTGCCACGTGTTGCTGGGCAATATTTATGAGGGCGACAGCCAACACAAATTGTAAGAGAATGACTTTCTCTAGAACAGTCACTTGGCTGTTTTAGATCACTTGTTCAAAACTGGATAAGTGGATCTTCACAACTGCTAAATTGCCACTGGCAATCGGACAACTTTCGAGATGAAAACTAAAGGAACTCAACAAGATGATAGCAAATATAACTGCCGGATATTCTAAATAAAAATGAATTTGCTAAAATCCAGATAATTCTTCCTAACGAATATTTTAGGCTTCGCAGCATAATAGAACCTGAGTTTTACTGATGGTCTCAGAGATTCTTTAAGAAACATAAAAAAGACTCCGTCTTACGTCGTTGAACGGTCCTGTTTACTGCAAAATATCACGGGTTATAGGATTTAGGTTTTCAAGATCAACAGTTCCAAAGATGCTGACATATTATTATGGACAGCTGTAGTCAGCGGTTCACAAAAGGGCGGCTATCGATTGTCCGGTAGATGGCACGTGCTCACAAGGGACGCTTCATTTTTCAACTGCCAAAGAGCGGAATGATGATAGAAACACCGTTGTGCGTAGACCGCATGGTCAAAGGGAATTTAACATACATAGTCAGCGATTGAGTTACTTGGTAAGAAATTTGGTGAAATGTTTCAATCCAATGAAACACAGAAAATGCCTTTTTCGGTCACTCTAAGTAAAGCATTATTTGTGTATTCTATAGCTTATAGGTCAGTATACAGATTGAAGCAAGCCGGCCTTCAGAGGGCGATTACATATTTTTAAAAAGGTCGAGGATGCTCTATTTGAGCCCCTTTGTTAACATTCACATACCATACATATAGGGGGTTGTCAGGTTTCAGGAAAACTGTACCATCTGCCAATTGAAATAGTGGGTGGTACAAAGAAATTTAACGAATCATCGAGCGTAAACTCTTATGCAAACCAGGTCAGTGAATGGGAAGTCAAAAGGGCTAACATTTGTTTCATTAGCCTTCTCATGTGTCTACTGAGCTACGTCGGAGTCTGTCATAACTTTGGTATGGTGAGTAAGCAGTGGGCAATGTTACCCAGTTATTAAATCCAGACAGTCTGTCCTTCAAATCGTAAATCTATATGACGCCAGGTAAACGCTGTGGCAACATGTACGCACGTCTACAGTGCACAGTCCAGTTTGACAAGTCTAGTAAGACGAAGATCCTGCCAACGTCATATCCATGCTAGACATAGCCCATAAGTCCGAAGTTATATTTCTAAGCGCTTCTTCCAGGCCCAGGCATAAATGTGGCCAGATAATTCGATACGGTGTTGCAACCAACAACAACCTGGACATTGACTACAGAGGTGCCCCAGCGTCTGTTTCATCGTGATAAGCCGCTCTTTTCGAAAGCTTTCAAGACGTGGATCTGACTGAAAGATGAATAGAAAACGAGTTCACCCAGCGTAGAGGGAAACACGGCGAAATGGGGTTATTTAAATTTCACTAAAACATGCTAATTAATTAACTTTTTGGACACCTACCGAGCCGATCCTTGATAAAGAGTCGTATAAGAGGTGTTCTCTGGGTATCAGCGCCTTTCTAGAACAGACAAGAAAGTTTGGTAAAAATCCCTGAGAGCACTTGGAAAAGTACAGCATGGAATATCTGTATTTGTTACACACCCAATAGTTTAGTAAAGTTAAGGCAAATGACGTTCGTGCATTGTGAGAAGGTTCATTATCACCTGCACTCTTGGCCAGAAAGTTTATATATATATATATATATATATATATATATATATATATGATGTCTAAAGGAAAAACAAAACGTTACTTTACTTGACCTATGTTGTTTAAAATTAATTTGTTATTACCGACGCCAGTTCCTTGGGCGCATCATTGAGGGGGTCACCACGAACTATTTTATGTTCAAGGAGTTTGGGGGTTGGACTGATAGCAGAAGAAAGTAAGCATAAGCGGTGTGAGAATGTATGGTGTACCAAAAGAGATACACTGTATACCACCAAAAGGAGCTAGGCTTCCCTAGCATCCTTCTGCCTGGTAAGTAGTGTTTCCAACCATCTACTATGTCACGAGGGTACACAGAACAACAACAATACAACACAAACCAGTAATGCCACAAATAGCCTAACTAACACATTGAATCAGGCCGAGAAGAGACTAAGTCCCTGGAGAATACGCGATTTCAGAACGCACTCGTAGATTGCCATTCTTTGGGAAAACAATCCAACCTCAAGGGAAATGATGTAATGCCTTCCAAGACAGTATTCCATTCTTAGCGTTTAACGGTAAAAGTGCAGATTTGTAGGCCAGTTGGTATGTAAGATTAGCCAGACAAGTTCCACAAAAATTAAATCTTATGACAACTGTCACCTTTCTACGCTGTTATAAAATCGGTCCGTTTTACCCGTAGTAAAATTTCAGCCACCTTTTTTTAATTAATGAGAGCGAATTAGCACTTTTCATATCTTGGGGGAAATGGCTTTTCGCCGACCCTCTTTGATTATTTGTTTTTATGGCAGTAAAAATCTTCTGTTCGGTATTGGCCAGATTACATTCGGTAACAGCATTTCGGTATGCTTCCCCTAGAAAACACCACATACCATAAAGTAAACCAGACCTCGTTTCAGAGGGGTTTGGTAAACAATCGTGGATTTATTGTTTCTCTGAAACGATGACTTCCCAATCGGTCCCAAACATTTTCCGATTGATTATACCAGACCTCGTTATCAAACCAAGTAAACGCTGATGCCCAATGCGAAGTCAAGTCTCTTGTCAAACGGCTTGAAACATTCACCGGGCTTTCAACATGCACCTTGCGCATTATAGAATGTTCAGAATATGAAAAAATATTACTTTTCGAATTTTAATGGATATACCATTTTTCGGACCAGAAACACTATGATAATAGCAAGACTTTGAAAAGCACTTCAAAGTATTTGCGCTTCTCCAATATCACGGACGTCATAACCATGACAGGGCGTTTACTCACGTGACAAGGTTTAATTAGCCTCCATTTTCAACAATCGTAAGGCAATTCTGCGGACATACCCAGGAAATTTACAGGATTATCGGCTCCTTCTTGAAGACGCTAATAGATTAGAATAAATTATTCCATCACGCAAAAGCGATTGAAAAACAAAAGCGTATTTAGCAGAATATAATCAGTATAAGCTACGTCATATATATATGTATATATGGGTATTAATCCACCCTAGAATAAATAGTACGTGAAACTTATTGTCCCAGAAAACGCATTGAATTTGACAAACACATTCGAGGCGTATGTGCATTGCACGGAGAAACTATCCTGTATCTGATTAAAGTATACTTAAGGAATTGAGGCTGACCTTCTAAGGATTAATCAACAGCGTGCTCAAACACCGTATTTGCCAGAATTGTAGAATATGTTTAGTCGTAGAAAATTGTCGATTAACCTGTAAGCAAGTATGTATGAATTATCCTTAAGTAGCTAAATAACACCCGAAGTAATTAAGAAGGCCGGATTAAAATAAAATAATAATCTAGCAAATAAGAATATTCCCGTAATTTTACGTATTTCTACATATCCTATATGCATATTATCCTAATTTGGACTGGATCTTCCCACACCACGATATCACATTGGTTATCGTGCATCGTTGTAAAACTATTTTATTCAAGCTGTATTCTTCTGCTAATGAGTATGCCGATTTTAATTCTCACTTTTGAAGCCATGTCAGGTAGGACAAATGCGTTGGCTATATCCAACTAGGTCTCGCTAAAAGCAATTGAGTTGCCTACCTGCATGAACGCCTACGTTTCCAAATGAGCACCGTTACTTTATCTGAGGACACTCCTTTGTATATGCAAATTTCGAAAGGGAAACTTCTCTAAAATGCTAGCCGCATATTTGCTCCAATGTGCCTTGGTAACCATTCAGGAACACTCACGAACAAACAGGTCTGAGGTGAATAATTGTTGCCACAGTAAACCTCGCTATTTTTACCTACTTAATTCTTCATGGGGTTTTAGCGCAGAGGATCGAAAGACCGTTTTAAACTTTGTGTTTATATTCAGAATTCGCTTTTCGTGCAGATGCTGAGCAACTGCATTGTGAACCTTCTTTATTACCATTTGCCCGAGTTCTGCAATCTTCCACAAACGTACTAAAGAATTTTTTCTCCGTGAGGCGTTCAAAACTCGCGAGAATGTCATTTTTTGAGTTTTATCTTTCGAATTTGAAGCGAATTTTCTGGCCCGCTCCTTCTTATTCGTCCGTTTCAAGGTTACGTATAATATACGTTTACATTGCTATGTAACTCCGTTCCCGTTGTCGACAACCTATGATGGAAAATTTTCTATTAGTATCTTCAATGTAGAAAAGTGCACTTTTAAATATGAAGTTTCAAAAGAATATGAGTTGATAAATCTCCCACCTTCAGAAGACAAACATACTCTAAGTTCCAAAGGGGCTTTTCCACTTTTCATATAGTGACAGACAACTAGAGATCATCGTGCGAAATAAAATGCCTTCCTACCAGTGCAGTTTGTTTTGCCTTCGGCCTCAAATAAAGATAACTCTAACTTTCCCTGGATAAATAGTGGACTGTAACAAAGCCCAAGCCAACCATCTGTGTTTTAGGCTTCGAAGCATTAGGACTGTCTGATTATTTAATTGGGTTATCTACCGGAATATGAAAACCATAAAGACTTGAGAAACGCATTCTGTTGTTTCTCAAAGTTTTTAGCTAATCAATCACTCGTGCGCAGTCTCAGACACCAAGTGTTATTCTATGAAAAATACAACACAAACAAGTAATGCCATAAATAGCCTAACTAACATATTGAATCAGGCCGAGAAGAGACTAAGTCCCTGGAGAATACGCGAGTTCAGAACGCACTCGTAGATTGCCATTCTTTGGGAAAAAATCCAACCTCAAGGGAATTGACGTAATGCATTCCAAGGCAGTATTCCAATTTCCGTGTGCATTGGATTATACCACATACTAAAAAGGGTACGAAATCATACAGCATGTGTTGTGCGCACCATAGAACAGCGTGCCTTGAATTTGCAGCAATTTTTGCATCTATAATATCAGAAGAACAATTCAATATTTTGAAATTAGGACGTTTTTAGTGTCAGCGAGCAAACAAAAAATCTCCCTAGAACTAGTATAGAATAACTGATCGAGGGACTTTTCGAAGTAAAGCAAGGACGGAAAATTTTATTTTACAGAAGCGCAAGATGCCATCATGTAAGGACCTGAGTTCAAACCAACAAATGTTTTTCGATAATTTACTGCGATAATATGATGATCACGTAAAAGTTGCCATTATCAGACAAAAAGAATCAGGTGCTGTCAATTTTACACAAGTTAAGTCACGCCGAGCAGAAGTGGCTTCTTCCAAAGGTTGCGTTTTAAAAAATGACGCAACAGAAAATCATCACTGAAGACAGCGATATCAGTGTTAGCAGTGATGCTTCACTGCCGGCACCGCTTCACAGCACACCATTCTAACAATGATGTATTGCAAAACCGGTCGGCTCTGTGAGTTCGTCTTCCTTTATAGGGAGCTTATCGATAGAAGAAGCTCCGTAAGCCAAACAGTTACTTATGTGGCGGTTGGCCTTTCGTGTGTTTGATCTATCCCGACATAAACCTGGGCATCGTAGTAACATATATCTTTGGGACATAACAACGATTACTGTTGCTATACCGCTAGTGTCAGTGTCACCACCAATTAGACACTTAAAATAATCGCTATAATGCCGCAGCCCTAACATGATTCCTCACTGAAAAGAAGTAACAGTTTTCATAGCAGACCACTTAATGGGCAATATAGCTATCCTAAACACAACTTCAATGTCCAACAACTTTGATAACCATATCCGAATTGAACCAATCCCCTTTTGAATATAACATAGCTAAAATTAATTAACAGCGACACCCAAAGAAGAATCCGCATTCATGCAAGTGCCGGAATTTCTACAAGTTATCCGGTTATCAACTTGTCTATTAAATTGAATGAAAGTGTTCTTAGCCCATTAGAATTCAGTTACTACATCCATATAGTCGACATTCTGAAATTTGTGAAAGTTTGTTAAACAGTAGAGCGAATCGTCCATAAGAGTTTTGATGGGCTACCAGATAAAAACCAACACAAATATTTGACTTTGAGCCTTTTAAATTTCCAATCGAGATTTCGTCCGGTCAGAGTAAGTAATGATCATGCGTCTCAGGGCAGACACACCACTATCGCAAGTAATGGACGGGGGTTGGAAAGCAATTTTATAAGAAAGCGGATGATTATTCTTGCTAAATCCGTTGAGATTTCCTTAGTTCAATTGGAAAGCAAAAATTTCACTAGTTTTTCAACTCGCCCTTCATCCGGTTTTGTTCCTCAAATCTCTGGCATATCTGATTGCTGAATGCCTGGGAGAACGCGATAAAATAAGACTCAGAAATTGGACGGCAAACAATGCTCCAGGCGTTGGTGCGTTTTTCCTTAATCTGCATATTTTGCCAGTAGCCGGGTAGGAGTAAAACCAAACTTTGGGAATGTCTGACTGGGATGCTATCAGTGTGGATTATTATCACATTATTTATCCCAGTCTGTCACCTGTTGCTGGAAAATGAACTCAAGGAAGACAATCTTGGCAGTTGTTGGCTAGCCTAGTCTAAAGTCGACATTCGTTGTCGTTAAATCTGCCTGCTCTGCATTACCTTTCTTTGTGTGCATGCCTCAAAATCTTCGTGCTTCGAGCATCTTCCTTGGGATTCTTGGTGTCAAGATTTGCCGGGTAGTTTGTGCTTTCAGCATTGATTTGTATTGCATTATTCACAATGTCGACGTCTAAAATGCTCTTAATTTATGTCCCATATAGTTAGGGTCTCTAGTAATTTCAACGTTCGGAAAAATCCCACAATTTGTCGAGTTCATTTTTACTGGAGATGTGCACCTGAAATGTTGGGCGAGGGTTTCACAATAACCACGAAACTATAGTGCCGCGATTTTACTTTGTTGCTGACAACAAACGAAATCTCGATATGTGAGTAAGTATTTTGCAACAACAAACACATCTAGAATGCAAACTCGCATGACCTTTCAATTTTACCATTAGATTTGATCATAACATGTATAGAACTGTAAAGGTTTCAGGGAAAGCATGAGCATAAACTAATTGTGGGAATGAAGAAATCTCTATTGAATGATAGAATAACAAATCCACGAACCCATATAGGCAATATGTGAAAATTCTTTTAGAAATTGCACACTTCTTTCCACCATTCGTACAAAACCTGTCAAACCACTAAATTGATTTCGCAAAAAATTATTCTAATCCAAGCAAGTAAAATAAAAGTAACCCTATCACTGCTCCCGCCATCAACTAAGTGCAACATCTGCATTGCCTCAGGCCTGGTTGGATAAGAGTTGACAGTCTTTTGGTTATGATAATTGAAAGCTTGTGGACGATATTCTAAACGATACACAAGGTTTGTCTTGTCGCGTGTTCCCGAAAAATGTACTACAATTGTCGCTGCTAATTAGGACACTAACTCCATGTATTGCGAATGATCTAATAATTTATCGGAAACTCTGGGAAACTTTATACGTCTAACTGACAAGAAGCAAACAAAGACCTGATAAATCAGCTTAATTTTTTAGGCTAAATTGGCCCTTTCTTACCATAGAGACCTATTTGAAAACAATAGACTAAGAATTAACTTGTAAATGTGTTAGATGTGATATTCAGATGAAAAAACGCATTGATAAAATCTAGAGTGGCTCTAAACGACTCGCCAAACTACTTGCATCAGCAATGCAAATACGGTCATTCCAGTGAAATATATTGGTATCCTAAATATTTTTAGGTCATTTTTAGGCATTTACACTGCGTACGCAATTGGAAGTTATCAGGACCATGAGATTTGGTATAGAATTATTTTAATGTTTCATTAACTCCAGTGGACTGGCAAAGTGTGGTTTGTACGAGGTTGAAACGGACTCATTACTTGCAAAAATGTCTACCACGCATCTGTAAAATAAAAGCAGAAAAGCACGGTGTTTGCTCAAAATTCTAATACAATCATTGGGTTAGGACTTTTACATTCTGTTATTTTGTAATGTTACTCTCTTGAGCCCTCTAGCCGACATCTGTTAAATAGCTGCAACAATTTTTGTGGCGATGCGAGCGACTTATCGGGTTAAAGATCCACTACTGGCGAATACGCTAGACAGTAGAAAACATCAGCAATTCATGAATACATTATCATGCCGGAACCATTCACTTTCATATGGATTCTTGAGTTTTCATAGCACAAAAAGTCGTTGAAAACATTTAATCCACTACTAACCAACATACTTAACATCTCTTCCTATTATAAGAGGCTACATACCAAAAACGCGTGGCGTGATCATTTTGGTTTTAGCTTGCTGGAGAAAGGTTTGCTACTAATGCCCCGAGTATTACATTACATTGTCTAGGATAGACGTGGTATTGACACCAATTGGCTGCACTCCCACAGAATCTCTGTCGGTTTTCTGTTCATTAATTTCTTGTATGAACCTTGCTGAGTTTCAGCGAAGCTAACCGTCTAACATTGGTGTGATGCTGGTTTGAAGAAGATGGTGAATGTTATCCTACTCCCACGCTACAACATTCCAACTATGGCAGCATCTTATCAACGAGTGATAAGTCATTCAATTGAACTCTAAATGCCTTATTCTTCCCTTGCAAGTTCACACATTTTGAGACCATCAGTCTGATAAGTCATTTAATTGAACTCTAACTGCCTTATTCTTCCCCTGCAAGTTCACACATTTTGAGACCATTAGTCTCAGAAGAGAAGGCGGTTATACTTGTTTTCCATAATCCCAGTGGAAAATTAGTCATCGTCACAAAGTTTTCGGCAGCAGCAAATGGCATGTCGTTATTTTTTAAGGATATATACATTTTTGGGATTGAAGTAAAAAACGGACATCCCTAAGACACCATAAGTGAGGCGTAAAATATTCTTTTTCTTTCCGGAAAGGAGGCATAAATGCGAGTCGGTGAGAAAATAAAATGGAAATGAAATGCACATTAATTATTATCGCTTAGCTTTGATTACAATTTATCGCCCTCTATTCGACAAATAACTAAATCGTCAAACCGTTCTAAGTATACTTTGCCTTTTGCTTCATATTGCGAGTCGGTGAGAAAACAAAATGGAAATAAAATGCACATTAAGTATTATCGCTTGGCTTTGATTACAATTTTTCGCCCTATATTCGCCAAATAACTAAATCGTCAAACTTTGCCTTTCGCTTCATACGCAAACGTTTCTAATCTAATCGTAGTGACTGCTTTTGTTGTCTCCATAATTCAGAAACACTAATTAATGAGAATCAAACAAATTTTGGGTGCAATTGTAGCTGCCACAGTTTTGTTGTAGGTAGCTGTTGGCTGATCTAATTTACTTTCTCTGGTTCTAAAAAGCTAAGTCCATGAGATTGAAAACAACAGCATGCATACAAGTTTCCGAATTCTCAAAAACCTGAAGTTATCTCAAAGAGATTTAGCGGAATTCTCCGCACAGAAACGATGGACCAAAACAGGCAGAGCATCAGCTTTGTCAGTGTTTAAAATCAAACACAAGCTGATTTTTGTGCAAGTGATGCGCCACCTGATCATGGTACACAGCGCTATGGGAACATGGCAGCGTTGGGCAATACATACCACTACTCAAAGTGCAACCACAGATGGACCACGTCGCTCCACTGCGCACTGATGACCACACCTCGGATGCTGATCAACTGTTTCAAAGAGATCGTTCAACTCAGCAGACAAACCAGTGACCGTCATGTTCTCATTTAAGTGTGACTCGATGTAGAATAGCTACGTCTCCGCTTTCAATGAGCCGGCTAGAATTGATGTCAGACCCACATATCTCACATACTCAGATGCGGCGTGCTAGATTTCAGCTACTTCGTGCAACAGGCAAGCGGAGTTTACGAAGGTTTGCTTACGATTCTTCTAGTAGTGTGATTAGGACATTATCACAGTTTTCCAATCAAATTTTCGGAAGTGGATCTAATGATGTTAAGAGTAATGGGGATTTATCTAATAAAATCTTGGCGGATTAACCTTAGATTTAGCCCTTGACAACTTACTCCTTGTTTCCTGGTATTCTTTCTGGGTACAATCTAAAGTGTATTTACTTGTTGATGAGTTCCTGGGGAAGCAGAACTTTTCGTGACTTATGCGGTCAAATTTATCACCGTCTACCTTTTTGAAATTTTTGCTCGCCGACTTCCATCACCCCCTAAACTGACAGGCGCATTTCGTATAAATACGCGATTTATTATTCCTTGTCTTTCAAAAGTGTTGGTTATTACCTTTCTAAGAAGAATTGTTATCTCAAAATGGCGTATTCTTGGTGAAAGTTATATTTTAACATTCTCAAGGGGTTTATTTAAACCGAAATCCCGAGGAGTTTTCATATTTTTATGGCTAATTGAAGTCTTGCTTGTCCTTCTAAAGGAAAGTTAGGCGAAAACCCGTAAACAAATCACTGCAAATGCTCTATAATAGGTGGATTTGATGAACTACCCGTGCATATTACAAAACCATTTGCACAACACTCCGAATGGTTCGGTCAAATTCAGAAATCGAGCCTATGAACGGAATCACAGTCAGCAAATTTTAACACAATAAGGTGGTGTCTCATATTCGGCATGAGTGATGTGGTTGATTCAAATCACCCTCCACATGCTAATATCACAGCGAAAAACTATCACATGCGAGCGCTCGTGATAACATCGTGTAAAATATGACTACTTGTGATCAACGTAACTGACTTGGGCTCTTTTCTGGCAGTAAGACGAAAGTTTACATATACTGTGGACAGTGCACGAGCAAATAATAATCATATTTGCTCACTATACCCCTAGATCAACTAGCTTCGCGTCCGCCAAAGCACAAGTTGAGGATTGGTTAGTCCTAAACGAAGTAAAAATCCGGCAATATAAAATTTTGGAAGATTGACTCATGTAAAATTAGAATATGAGGTAATTAGGGTTAGATGTCCTACTGGAAAACACATGTCCTACAAAGGGAATTCGGTTGGGATTCACTTGAGTTGCCCGTTGGCAGCAAGCTATCTGTAGATGAGTGTTCCTTGCTAATGACGTATGATTTGCTGTTTAGCTGGACCACAAGGTAGACCATAAGTTTACCAAAGATTTGTTGACGATCTGATGAACGTAAAAAATGGTGAAAACATTGATCAACTGCCGGAGAGTTTTCAGTACTGAAATATTTCGAATGTCGTACCAAATTAAACATGAGGTCTATTTTGTGTAGCGCATTCCGTTGACAAATATCACCAAAAAGAGATTCGGTCAATTTTCCCTCTATCACGAACTTTACTTGAAAACGGAAGATGTCCGTCCCTTGCGTACGCTTTGGCGCCATGCGTTGTTGTTTTTGGAGACCAGTATGAATGATTCTACTCACACCTTATTAAGCAAAATACAATCACATCTGGAAGTTTATTAGATCTTTAGCAGAGAGTCCGTGGACGTAGATGCACCGATTTTGATAACTTTTAATAATATTCGTGCAGATAACTGTTGGATGAAAAATAAACGAGTAATTTCAGGCCAATTTAATCGTTTCTCGTGAATTAACGAAATCTGAGAAATGGTCGCACATAGCCCTAATGCAAGGTAAGAAGGTAAATATCAATTAAATGTATAGTTTTGATTTTCATCGTTTTATGCTGTTCCCCACAGCTACGCATTCCTTCACGGAGTTTATAAAGGAGTGGCCGTGCCTCTGGAAATAAACCAGCCAGTTTCTTCATTACTGATTCATTTTTCAACTTTGTCAACCTCATTAAGTTGCCAGTGGCTTTTCCCCGCTGTGCATTGGTTGCTTTGTCAAGTAAGATGTCATGTGACACCTCGCGAGGTAGCCTGACTACGCGCCCCTACATATAATAGACTCAGCGCGGATGTTATAATCTTTTGAATTTACGCCTGTGGATACCGGAGTCAGCATGTTTTCCAAAAGCAAAACGTGTATGAAAATTTAGTGGGAGAAACTGAAAGCAAAAACTCCTCTAATCTTGTGAAAGGCATTCATTGGTATGGTGACAAAGGCTCAGATTGGTGTATCTGTGCATTATGTTGAACCAAAATGACAAAAGTCGGACTGTCTCAGCGTCTTTTGCAAACCTAAGTGCAGATAAATTTCAGGTGGAAACCTTTGAGAAGTTCCTGTAAGCTGGTCATTTGGATCGGCTTCGTTCCATGTCTTGGAAGATTTTCAACACCGTGCATGAAAAACCACGTGGATGAGAAAATTATGAATCACGCAAACTGAAATTAGCTGCTTTCGTTTTACATTGCCACGACATGAAATGCTTTTCGCATGGGTTTCTCAAGGAGGGGATTGTAGTGAAACACATTTCCTTGTCGTTGGCTTGTTCGCTGTGCTGAGCATTTTGATCGCAAACGATTCATCAACAATCGAGGTGACCTCATCGGCGCGTTATTGGGGAGCGTAGTGGTGCGTAGCAGTGGATCAGTGGTTAGTGGCACCACCACTTGTTTGATGTTCTGAAGGGCTAATTATAGCCAATAGTTTACGCATTATCTGCGTACGCAAAGTATTAGTTCATGAAACTCTGTTAAATTTAGCAGCAACTATATCGCAATAAGAACCATAGGGAGTCAAACCACTCCTTCCAGGGAAATTTGTCCATTTGGGGCTGTTTGTATCTACCACGTTGTCATCTTCATTATGGAGTGTCTTGCAAGTGTCGTATTAAATTAATACCAAACCATGTGATCATATCTGAAGCCTTCACGTTTCCCATTTCTTCTTTCGGTAGACTCTAAGTTCTTTCAGCCACTACATCATGAATATGAGATAACACTCCTGCAGTCTTGCAGAAACCAGTGTTGACGAATCAGTTTTTCTAATCACAAAAGCTTGCTGCTGAAACAAAACAAGTGTCACTATGGTTTTTATTCCCGTTTGAATGAACTGCAGACTAGAAAGATTCGTCATTGTCGTACGTTTGTTCCATAATGTAAAGGAATATTTGTCTACTAAATAACTTTCTTCCACTTGTTTTCCCTACTGAAGGGCTTGATGATACAAGTTGAGAAGGACATCGGGCAGCACAGGAGAGTATTAGAACGCTGGTGATCCAAAAAATTCAATCGAAGTCAAAGCTCAAAGTGAAAACCTTGTGCTTCAATTCAGGTCTAGAAATACATGCAAACGCGGACGTGTTATTCCCTTTACCTAATGTTTAGTCAAGGAAACAAGCTTTAGTGTGACTACACGATAAAATGGATCTGAGGTAATGTCATTTTCGTCTTTTGCGCCAAAATTTCCTTTTTTTTGAGCAAAAAATATGGTTAGTGCAGCTGTAGAGTCTTACGAGAATAAGGCTTGTCCCAACACAAGTGGATTATCAAATATAAAAACCTAAAAGACTGTCCATTTGAAAGGCCCGAAATCTGAAATTGTTCAACCAAAAGGTGAGTAAGATAAAGCACTCTGACGACCAAGAGCTTCCCCATGATTTTTCGATGGTATTTAAATTTTATTAATATATGAACGCGTAGAACGTCATTCAAACTTAATGTAATTCTTCATTTTATCTGATCGTCTAAACTTCATCAGAACGTTTCCATCAGGTATATTCAACATGAACATTCGCGTCTAGTACAATTGCGCCTTGGTAAGACAGTGCCTAATGCCTCACGGGTAATTACTGCAACCATTGGTATTTTTAAGTTTTAGATTTGTTGCAGTCATCCAGTCGCAATTCACCGACATCTGACATTCCCCGTCGGCTAAAACCTCTATCGAACGCATGTGACTAAAGTTACAAATTGTGTCGTTCTCGATTCAACCCAAATTAACACAAACACAGCTGAGTACTGATATGCTTTTCACTCGTTAGTCATGTTTTATAAATTTCTTATCAGTGTCCAAGGTTGTTGACGTGCCTGTTCTCCCAACTTCAAATAAAAGTTTCCCTGATATTTCTGGTCAAATTTTTTTCATGAAAACAAGCCACTGACTGTAGAAGTCGGTTCGCAATCGAAACTTTCCTGGATCCATCGTTTTGCTTGGGATGAAAATTACATTTTGTCCCAAACAATTGTCATCTTACTGAGATGCTAAATCTGCTATTAGTATTCATCTGTTCGGTAGTTTTTCTTAAATTGCGTTTGTGAACTAATAAATAGATTGTTTCGTTGCCATTCTAAAGCGCATTTGAAAAATGCAGGATTAGTGAAGTGAGCTTAACATAGAGAAGAAATTTCTGGCTGTCTATCCTCGCAACCAATACGTCAGATAGCTCACTTTAATGGCTTGCATAGTGAGTGAGAATTGAGTGCTTAGACAATTATATACTGGCAGCAATACAGGTAGACCCAGCTCACGATGGGACTTTGGCAATAGAAAAATGACAGATGGTCAGATAAAAAAGATTCGACGAATCACTTCAATTGGAAAATGGTTCCACTACCAGCCTTACCTAACTGGCAAGGTGATAATTTAATTCCACTTTACTTCTGCCGAAATCCGTGAAGTTTGCTATTTTACATTTTTCATCAATATTTCCGTCAGTTTTCATCTAACGACAAATTGTCCGAAATCTCACCTTAGGTTGAAAACGCCGGTTCCTGGCGACTATTAGTTTTAGCAGTTTTGTCTCAAAAAGCAGCACTTGATCGGTCAGTTAAAAACCCAGATTTATCCATATGCCTAATTCCGCGCCAAGCTGAATGATGAGGAAACATAGGGCAACAAATATTCGACACTATCTACTGCTAACCTACCAAGTGACGTCTCCTGGCCTTGTATAATATTTACTGTCCACTTCAGGGAGTGTATACAAAAACGTTTGCAAATGTCCACGGTGAGAACATCAAACAAATATGGCTTGCTCCACAATAGAGACATCTTGGTGATGCTACTATAAAACCTGTAGTCTTATGGACGCACTTGAAAACCTTGCCTGCACGTCTTTGATTGCTGTGAATAGGTTCAATCGAAAATATGGTGTTCCCATTTTCATCTCCTCAGTTCTCCTAAATATGAGGTTGTGGGAAAGTTTATTTCATTAAATCAAAGAATTAGCATGGAGCGTGTAATTTCCATTTTGGTTAGATAATGCTGTATAAATTCAAGCAGTTCTGTCAGTCACGCTGCACTGCAAAATGGTTGGGTCAGTTACTGGGAAAATAATAATCATCAGGTTGAGAAGGTTTGCTGTGAACAGCACTTTACTATCAGATTCTTACTTGCAACGAAAAAAAGGGGTTCCACAGATCCAAATAGAAAATTTCATGAAGAGAAGATTCAGTTCAATTTATTTGAATCGCCTATTTTAATAAAATAGCTGTTCAAATGTGAGCATTTATTCAATTCATTTATCGGTCTTACATTGTTTGTGTGCTGCTTTTTGCGCACATATTGCTGCTGATAGCAATTACTTAAAGCCTACAACCTTGTTTGCTCTATTAACCAGAAAACAGGAATAATGAGAGCTTTTCAATGTGAAATAGAACTGATGAGTTGAAGCTTCAGCTCAAATAATCCCACTGTCATACATAAATACATTTTTCAAGTTTCAGAAGTTTTAATGGCAATAACGCATCCTCTACATGGCCCTATTGGAAAGATGAATATATATATATATATAATATGTATCATGGGCTTAAATGAGTTCGGATAATTTACCTGATGAGGGAGCCATACCGTTTGTTATAATTTGGATATCCCATTGCAATACATAACTGAGGCTTTGCGGCAACACCATTTGATGGCAGTTGCTGGGCTTCTTTGTCTCCGGGTGTGTAAAATAACAATCTCTGGAAGTCATCCATCTGGGCGTAAAACATCTTTACCTCTTTTAGACTGCTTAACCTGATGGCATTGCGGCGAATAAATGGCCTGATCATTGTGATAATAGTTAAAAACACAGCAACTTATTGAACGGGTTATTTCGGGTTTTGATACGCTCATCTTATGAGAGTTAAATAAAATCACTATAATGAATTGTTGAAGCAACCCCAAAGTTGTCTGTTTCGCTCAAGAACTGGAGTGGGATGTTACGTACAAATGGCTTTAATGCAACCTTTCTACACCCACTCAAATCGTGCAGATGAACTGAGAGAAATTAAACACTTCCAACATGATCAATCATTTTTACACTGAGACCAGATATTGGTTCTCCTAGTCAACAGCTTACGCAAATGAAGAACAGTCTGTGCCCTATCAGGACAAGCCTGATTTTGATATGGGGTTTCCAAATGACTGACCAAACTATATGTAATCCTGTTTTCAAACACGATACCAGGATGACTCATTGGGTCAGCTACCATAGTCAAACGCGCCTATTCGTGGCAAGGGTTATGAATTTCGTCGCATCTGGAGTTGTGATGCCTATTCGTGGCAAGGGTTATGAATTTCGTATTATTGCAAACAGGTAAATACCAGATTATCCAACTATTCTGTCCTTGAGAATAATGCATCGCATAGCAAATGAACAGAGGTTTCTCAAAATGGACAGTGCTCAGTATCGTCTTATGGCACCGATACTGGGACAAAGAATACAGATTTCCTTACAATTCTAGACCGACACGATATATTCACTCGTTGCCGAAAACTCATCGGTGAAGCCCCATCCGGTGAATTGAGGGTCCACTTTTGGACACTTTCTCAACTACTCATGTAGGAAAAGTAGCATTTTATCATCCACATGCATAGCAAACCAAACCTGACAAATTGCACACCATATTCAAAAATAAAAATGACGGAACAAGTTTATCTATGGACGCACTTTTGATTGCAGTGTCAGTATAAAATAAAAAGCCATTCCGAGTTTTATTCCACTTGCGAATTCACTAATTCACATGTTTTTCACGTGGTTCGCGTGACTGTCTCTAAATGGTATGATCAGAAGTAAAGTGCGACACCACTTTTTCATTGTTTTCCTTCTTAGGTTAACACAATAAAACGAAAACTTATGAAGTGTTTAAGATAATTAGATTAATGTGCTGGGTTGTTGAGACTCACGGAATAACACAAATCAAAAAGTCGATCTTTTGTTCGCCATTAGTTAAGATCCGATTCTTAGAAGAGGAAAGCACATCTGATTTGCTGCAGGCAACTGTTGCCTATTCGACCGGACTGACAAATGGCGCGTTCACTAGGCCATCAGTTAGTAGCAGTAAATTGGTTGAAGTAATATATATTTCATGATCTCAATGGTGTTACTACAGGTAGGCAGGTGAAAAATCACCATCTAATGAACAACGCTTTAAAGCACTGCGTTTGATTACCCTTCTACCTGTTCACACCATGAGGTCGGTTGTGTGAAACCCGAAATTCAGTCAGAATGGCACACGGTACTCAAGAAAGCATTATAGTGGCAGCCTAACTTCTGTTGCTCGTGCAGAATATATCTCATGTATTGATAGATTTCGCCATAATTGTTGACGCTGACCACAGGACTGATGATATCACAGGCTGTGACAGCGTCTGACCATTGATTCTAGTTCAAGATTCACTTTTTGCTGTGTTTTCGTGTCTGGGACCGAAGTATATTACTTTGTATTGGGGGTTTCCCAATGTTCCGTCAACTAGATTAATGTTTGTTGGGGTGGCTTTTCGTTCTAGTTGTACCAACCTGTCCGAGAGTATAAATGGCATACGTGATACTGTGGATATGCCGGTAGGCGTTCAAATGGTAAGCACACATACTTTTTAGACATTCTAATGTATATGATATCCTGAAGTTGTGTATTTTGTTTGTTTCCAGACAAGAAATTGTCATGTCGTCATGCTGGCCTTAGAATGGAAATATTTAAAACCTCGAATGGATCTAAACTTTCAAGAAGGTTTCAAAGAAATTGATAGGAATTCTGCTCTGCTTCCAACCCGTTTAGCGCAATTTGAATGCCACTACGACACCAGACGCGTGTTTATATGAACAGGAGAATAGTCTGCTGTGGCTTTCAGTAAATATTTCCACACAGATTCATCTTACTCTGATAAGATGTGCTCATAATCTTTGGTACTTAAAGACCAGACGGACCGCAACTGCAGGTACCATCGACGTCTGCCTGTGAAGCCAAGAGGTTGTGCAATGTGTGGCGTCCTAAGGAGACAGCCAAGCTGTTAACACCCTGCAGTGATCCATGTGCTAAATCAACAACTTTGCAACAAAACAACAGAATGGAACATTATAATAAGATTTCTGAATCGAGATGACTATTCTGCGAGTGGAGCAGACTGGTGTTAATTGTTCGTTTTTTAAGGGGTTTGTACGTTCTTCACTTTTCATATGATTGCCGAAAATTAAATTAAATCAAAAAATCATTTTGCCGCTCACATGACTGGATGCGTCATATGTGACGTATCGAGCAATAGATAATTATCACTCAAGGTGACGAATTGAGCAGAATCTTCAACAGCCCATATCCATTGAAACCGTCACGTAGTTGTATCGCATGCACACTGCTCCTAAATTGTCAGGCCGATTAAAGTCGTTTTTCGTACCATGTCTATTTGAAAGAAACAGAGGTTGGAGCTAAACGTGGAAGCATACAAACGAACGCACTGTGATATATTAAACCATGTTTAAATTGGTTCTTGATGAAATCAATTTCGTTTACGGCAAGCAAAATTGTGATTGTTTTTACACTTAGAGTGCTTCAAATTCGGAGAAAACGCCTTCCGTAGATCCCAAACAAGAATCACAGCGTTAGGCCCCATCTTGGTAAAGCGAGTGCTGTCTTACGGCAACAAAAGTTCACATCATATACCGAAGATATGAAGTCAAATTCGCTTGAAGTGAATAATTGGGATTCTGTATTTTGCTAACTAGTGTTCCTCTTGCGCCGTTACGAGAAGAAACGTTATTGAAGAGCACTCAGAAGCTTGAAAAGTGTACAGCCTTCGTGGGTAGTGAAAATCAGGTGGGACACTGAATAAAGTACTATTCTAACAAAGTGATTTAAATGTCGATATTCAGATCATTCATTTTTTTCAAGTTCCATTTCGATCAACGTAGTGTTTCTAAATCACTGTCTGAGACCTCCCATTTTGAATGCACTCAACTCAAGTACCACTCAACAGATAGGATCTTATTCCTTGTCGAAAATCGCCAGAAAATTGATTATGGGAATCCAGCTGAGTTAAAGAAATCCAAATGCATCTATAAGCACAACTATAGCTTGCTAGTCAATGTACTAATGCGTTAGACGCCCAGGAAATTGGGCTGAGTTTCAAAGAGACGGTATTTCTATACAACAGTGGTTTTCTTACAGATCAGCCGAGTATTTATTCCACGACTGTAAACAAACGCACTTAAAAATTGAGGAACCAAAGTGCAATATTTGTCAACCTTTTCAATGAAACATAGAGGTGTGATCAGAATCATGGTTCAGAGCTTCTGCACTCTGTTGAACGCTACCTGGAATGTTGGCGCTTCCGGTTTGTGCACATGGATTATATCCAAAACTCATCTTTCTGTTCTTAACCTCATAGTGTCTTAGGCTTGACCGGTGAAACATCGAACAACCCAACTCTATTTTCACTCTTCCCGGAAAACGTTTAACGTGAGTGGTCCGGTTCATCAAAATTCCATTTCACACAGAGATGAGCCTCAAGGAAAGAAGCTGGATAGGTGAATACTTGAGTAACATCTGATTCTTACAACCCAAAAAAGCAAGTGGATCTTTTCCAGTCATCTCATTTGTTCCCTGTATTCAATCACCCAGCACTCATAGAGTGTCTGTGTCTAAGTGGCATCAGTAGACTTGCTTACAAACTGCCAAAACTATCAGGATGCACCAGGATTACTTATCTGCAAACCACTGCACAATTAACGTCATGTTATTTTTAATTTGCCATAAGACTGAATAGCTAGAGTTGAGGCCCTGGAGTTCTTGGTGTTTGCAGATTGTAGAAAAAATCCGCGTGATTCATTTTGTTCCACTTTAGGGAAGCTTCAAAGAGCGAAAAATAGTTTTACGAAGTATGTCCGTGCACAATGTAGCGTTTTCAACACCGTTACCAGAGCCTTCCGTCTCCCGTCAAGTGAAGCGTCGCCAAAGACGTACGGGAGAGGAAAATTGAAAGCACTGATAATTTATTCAGACTGATGAGGAGGTGGGCCCTTGTGACAAAATTTGACCTTCTGCAGACTGGATGCTGCTCCTCTTTTCAAGTCATTACTGATTGCATTGTAAAATATTCGAGCGCAATGCACACTGCAGGAAAATTAAAAAGTCGACCGAACTGTGTAGCTTCCGCTTTGTTACAGTTATTTTAGACCAACCACATGAATCCGAATGTCAGTGGAATGTGTATGATTGAGTTTTGCGGCCATAAGCAGGTGGGATGATGTGAACAAGTGCAAGTAAACGTAATAATACTGCAGCAGCATGGCACAGGTTTGTGTGCATAACATATAACAAATAACATATTGTTTCAGAAGAGCTTGGTAAACATTGGGTAGTTTGGACAACGTTTCGCTTTTGACACAAAAGCTCTGTCAAGCGAAGTGAACACGTCACCAAGTTATTAGACAGATGGGTACCATTCAGTATGTCCTCTTCAGATTATCACACTAGGTCAGTGTTTAGTGTCAATTAACGGCTCTCGTCGGCTATTGTGGTTGCCGAAGTCTTGAAATGATGGGTTGGAAAGATAGCTGGTTTCCAGGTGAGTCTCTCGCAAAACCAAATTGGTTTGCAAAAGGGTGTATTTTGCTTAGGGGTTAGAGGAGTTTCAAGTTGCTTCCGATCACATTTTGTTCCTTAATGTTCCGCATCAGGATGCTTCAATTGATGATTCACCTCGGGTGCCACCGGTAGAATTTCCTTGATCTTCGTGGCCGTATGAATGTTGCGACAATTTAATTGAGGAAGGGGAGATCAAATTTAGTATCGAGATAGATTTTATCAAAGATTTACTAATAGAAACTGTATGAAGATAGAGTTTATCAAAGATTTACTAATAGAAATTGTATGGAAAACATTATGACTGGTCACGTGGTAATGTAGGTATGTATCTTTTCAGGCCTCAAATGTTTCTCACTACCGTTTCATCTCCATAGATTTGAGATGAAATGAATCATAAAACCCCTCTGGGTAGCCTACCAACTTCTGTCCCTTGTCCAAAGGTCAAGTGTAACTGGAGTTTGAGCACAATTTTCAGAAATGCATTGGTAATTTTCGGTCAAATACAAGTTTATCTGGTGACGACTATCAGGTCTTCAATGTGGATAGATGGCTAGCTGTTCACTGGGATTTGAACTCTGAGGAATTATGACCTGTTGGAAATGTGTTTAGATTTTCAAAGGACAGAGAATCCCGAATTTCGAACTGTAATAATCGATCCTCTAAGTAGGAACTTTTTGTCAGAGTTTTGCATCTTGGTATACGTTGAGATTTCGAGTCATGTGTCTATTCCCCTGTTGGCCAGTAAACGAATTGAATAGTTGTTCAAACTAAGGCTTTTGACAGGCCTTTGATATTTTTGGGATGTTTACTGACTTTTTCTATGAAAAATGTTGGCAAACAAAGCATATTTCAGACTGTCACCGAATCTGATACAGAATCAAACCAGGATGTGTAATTTATCACAGGAAAACAGAGTTTGTATCCATTGTCTGAACGTCTCATTCAGGCAATTTGCAGCTTGGATACACAAGCAAGTTTGAAAACAATGTCGTGTGACACAGTGACCTACACCGTCTGATTTCCGCTTGGTATAATGTTCCTCGGTAACGAAACATTTGCAAGGAAAGTTTCGGAAAAGTTGGAAATCCCACTGGGACTGTCTGGGCAAGATAATGCGTGAAATCACTGCTGTTCTGTTATTTTTTTCTCAGTGGATCGTGCCACAAATGAGCGCTTGGTTTTGGGCTTCCAATCTTGTAGCATACATCGAGTACTGTGAGTTCAGCCAACTCAGAACAACCCAGGTCCCCTAGTATTCTACTTATCAACAGTATGAACAAACCCATTTTGGGCCTTATTTCATTGATCATCTCATACGCGTAATACCCAACGTCATGTGCAAACAACTGATTGCGTTTCAGTGTCACTGGAAATAGTGGTGAAGGAACATTTGATGTGGGTTCAACGAGACAAACTTGAATGGGAGGGTCACTGTTTCATGCACAGGGTAAAGAGCATTTAGACGGATGCGCAAATGCTTTAGTTCATGCTCCATCCACACCATTTAACTAATTAGCGCAGTTTTTCCTTTAACATATTTGCCATAAAACTCCATTTTTGTAATATTTTTTTAAATTCCTCATAAGGCTGAAACCGCTGAAAAGAGCTCATGGGCTTTTCGGCCTGAACTAATTTCACCTACAGGGTCAAGTCTCGTTCAAAAATTAGATTTGTTATTTGTTGTGTTGGAATTTGGATTATATATATATGTACTATAGCGTCCTCTGTTATGATTACCTGATGCTAGCTGTGTAGCGGAAAACCAGTGGTGCGTAGTGATGACAGAGGGGGTGTGACTGATTGTGTAAAACTTGTCCATTTGAAACCGCATAATCTTTTGGAAATGCACAGTTAATACTCACAAAATGGGTCAGAGGAAACTCAAATTTTTGTTACGGAAAAAAGATAACCTTTTGTATGCTCAAGAAGCCCCAATGAGTGGCACAAAACCCGGGGCTTCTTACGCCACCTTAGAGTGTTTTTCAATCAGGTTTCTTACTTACAATTTGAGAGATCTGTTTACATAAACTCTTCTGTATAAGTATATTGAGAAATCCATTCATAATATGTGGTACCGCAGGATCATTCGGTCATCATTGGTGCTTTCTTGGCAGTAGAATTACATTACTTACCCAAAGGAAACACCAACAAAATGTAACGAGTATTCCATCAAGGATAAATTTCTCTTTAACTCGACTGTTTAACTCGGCTTGGCTGGGAAAAACGATACTGGTTCACTGCTAAAGATAATGTTGGCTCATACGATGTAATTAAAAGTTAAAGAATTCTCACAAATGACTATTGAACTTCAGAGCCCAAGGATGAGAACAGCAGATATGGAAGTCGATGAAATGTACGAGTTATTTTGAATGTTTCACGGTATCCTCTTTTGAAAGGTTCAAACTCAACCATCTGATTTTGTTGTAGGCACGGCTGTCGCTTTTTCCAACCCCAAATGTGACTGGTTTTAGCAGTCATCCACTACATTCCTCTGATCCTTTTGTTCTTACATGACACGTCATTTGGCACATCAGATGATGAAGACACGTGCAATTTCGCATAGGCTCACCCTTTTAAGCTCGACAGACACTTGCCGAGTGGTTTACGCGTGCTCCAAGAGATAACATTTATGGTACAAATTTTGTAGCATTCCGCTTTTTTCAATTATTCTGAGATTCTCTGACGCGGATGCCTCCGCGTTTGTATCAATCTCACTAGAACTTGACCAGCCATCCATCATTCCTGCTTATGATTCTCTGGGGAACTATGGCACGAAACGTAGAACTTGGTTAAAATTTCAGCAGTAAATTTGAGTCCGACGGATGGAAAGCAGGTGAAAAGTGGACTGTTTGTACATCGTCGTTGATGGCGCTTTCCTGAATTGCCTGAAGGCCATGAGTTTACTAAGCTTATGAAATAAAACGCTAAAGAAAATGTATATAAAAGAGGACGGAACCGAATAAACAAGTAGGGAAGTATAAAATAAATTTAACAGTATTGTTCACATTTTCAAACGCCAGTGTGGGTATGTTTACAGAAGCGAAATAGTCCGTTTACATTAATAGTAGTTTGGAAAGTCCCCAAAAACGTTAACAACGATCTGGGAGAATGTTGGGGGCACTGAAACAGGTTTTGAATTACCTACGTCTGTCTGAGTATTAGTTTTAGCCAATTTATCAACATAAACTATCCGCGGAAAATTTTGTGGTCCGAAAAGTACACATCAGCAGACCAAAGTCGGTTCATTATTCTGACGAGTTACCAAAGGCCCTGAAGTGACTTTATGCAGGTCTCGCCTATTTACTGTATTGTGATGATTACCCTTCAGTAACAATTTTTGGAAAAAAATTGACAGTGAATGAACAGTTGCGCTTATATTACTACCTCCTTTTCCAAGGAGAAGACTCCTGCGAATGTAAATCTTATAGCTTTACGTTCGTTCACTGTTGTTATTTTGAAGACTTCGGTGAACTGCGTCGCATTTCAATATTCAAGTGTCTAAACTGCAGCGGTGATCTCGAGATATAAGTTTTGATTATGAAAAAAGCACAGCAGATCGATTAACGGCTTTGCAACCAGACCGGCATCTTTGTGTAAAAAAACCCTTCTCCATTGGTGTTCTATTCGGACTAGATGAGAGAAAACAGGAACTGTCTGATATTTTCTGACGATGCATGCAGGAAATGGTGAAAGGTGGGCTTGAGGAAATAGGTGAGCTTTTTGGACACTCGTCTCGCGCCGGACACCCACGCATCCATGTGGTAGGGGGGGCTATTGGTGTACAATTTTCAAACACAGTCACAAAACTCACCCGCCGACGTAGTTACGTTGCACAAAACAATCGTGGACTAGTTGTGCACCAGAAACGTAGGCTGCACAGTTTGTTTCACTCTCTCAGTGCTTTTCGGTACACAGTTCATGTACGTAAGCTGAGTGCTGCGTTATGGAGTCTGCGATTACATCCAGTATGGAAGGTTCCACCGCCAGTCAGTGCAAATCCATGATTATCACTGTGGATTACTATGAAATGTGAGTTAATATTGAAATAACTATTGGCAAAACAGACTGTGTAGATGTTCAGAGACAAATAGAGTTCCTCGAAACTTTGCTGGTGTCTTCACTGAGGCCAGTAGATGCATGAATACGATGGTCCCTGGGTTTTACTTTCAAAGCTTATTGCCGTTTCTCAAAGGCCTTTTCCTTGAAATACTAACAAACTCGGTAATCCAGTTATCTCCCTGCTTTTCGTCCCATATCAACCGAAGGTTTGTAGGGTCAGCGAAAGAAAATTTAATACTTGCCAACTAAAAATCAGTGCGTTCACAAATCCTGTCTTTGAAATCTAGCTTTCGTTGGGTTTTACATGCTCCCTTTCGATCCTTTTCTTCGAAATTCCATGTAATGGAGAACTTACAGGTCGAATTCAGTTTACCCAGAACTTGAAAAACTTTATGTCCTATATCTCTTATAAATTTACACATATTTTAGCGGGCCTGTGGATACAAAACAAGACTGCTTTTACTCGTAAACGGACAACCTGGAAACTTTTAGTTAACTCTGAGAACGCTACTTCTTGTTTACAACACAACCGGCTTCGAATCTATGGTATGGACCTGGTATATTTCTTTTGGTCCTAGTTAGAAACAATAAGGTTGATGGAGAATGTCTTGGAACATCTGAAGGTGATCTCTGTTTAGCAGACCTGATACTAGGTGCAACAATTTCATGACATTTGTTGTCCAAAAAGCTATACTAATGAGTTGTGTATATTACTGTACTGCACGCATGCATCGTGATCACCATCATTTTATGGATTGCTTGTTTTATCTCGGGGAGGAAGCCCGTCGGAAGGTCAGTTGTGTGATTCGACAATATCCTGACTGCTCAGTTGCTACTAATGTCACAAATACGTGTTGATGGCACGTGATTTACCATATCCCAAGTGAATACTGAAGGCCAACTCAGCAGTAATGAAAGATTGAACAGCATTTATCCCGTGATATCCTTTTCACGCGATTCCACGTTTCGACAGAAAGTTATAATCCGGCTTACAATACTACATTCAGACTGATGTTCTAGGCATGTGGTCAGAAGAATTCACAGTAGTCGTTCGTTTTCGTCATCCAGGTATTTTCTGATTACAGTTAGTGAATAAAATTTTCCACTTTAATATTCCAGTTTGGAAACATGTTGATGCCACTCCGTAACAAACAGTATAAGTGGCGGATCAGATTAAACTTGGCAGACTGATGTCTGCACTGACTAAGGTTACAAAGCAAATCTGAAGCATGGGTTTGCTCACGTCAAGTATTTCAAACGGTATCGATTCACTCCCTTGGTGACTGTAGTGCCAAACATAGACATTTTATTGAGTATTTCTGTTATCACTCTTCAGTAGATAAACGTTCTTCGGATTGTGAAGTTTGATAAGCATATGTAGTACATTCATCTCCAGCGTGCTAATCTGCTTCGGTAGGGTTCCTGTCAGTCTTGTGGGTTCATTCTATGCCTCTCATTCAGTGCCGTCCCGCACGAACCGGATTATATATGCCGACAAGCCGCTGGTTCTAACTTTGACGAACGAGCTTGGATACATATTTTAATTCGCGGACAAGTTTGACGGTGTTAGACTCTATCAAAACACCTGAATTTCTAGCGTCAGGGTTCCGGCAGGCCACTTCAGCGGTTCCTCCCGTGATTGAATGGTACTGACCCATATTTATTATCATTACCGATAATACGTGTTAACTTATTGGTTTTGAAGTCTACACATATACTGTGGGTTACGAGAAGCACTGCAGCCACCAACACATCTATTTCAAGCTACATCGTAATATAGCGTGGTGCTCGGCCATTAGTTTGAATGCCGCATAAAGTGGGGCAATACGATTAGTAATAAACTTGTTGCTATTAACAATCTTAAATAAAATCCGCCGCCAGCATCAGCTTTTAGAAGGTCCACCATTCGGTTGGTAGCTTCAAACCTTAAAATACACGTTGTAGTAGAAATTTCCTTGTGATAGCACAGATCTCCATGGCAATTCTCCCGATTCTCATGCTGAGATGGTAGCTCTCAGTATTATCGGAGTGTTTCTTGGAACTCAACCATACAGATAGACATAAGAGATAAGCTTACATATTGACAAACCTACTTGGGTGTGCTCAGTGAAGCTGCACATCCGAACACCACTGTAGAAGAAAAACAATAGTATTTGCTGTAAGAGTGGAGATCGCTAAGCAGTTAAGGCTCAGGGTAACAAGACCAGTCTGCCTCTCTAGGTTGAGTCTAGATTTAAGTTGCGATTTGCCACAAGACAGAAAGTCGGAGAATAGTTGACCGAATTTTGGGAAACAGAGCGTGAAAAGGCTTACCGAAATTCTCAAGTATGGGTTTCATGCTCCTCAAGACCAAGGCAGGATGTTCACTTTAGAACCAGAAAACGTTTAGGTCCCCCAGTCACTATCCTGACATTAACAACTAATATACCTTGTATTCATTGATCTCTGATGTACAGTGTGTCGCCAACTGCTTTTTATTACACCAGTGATTAACTAATGAGATACAGGTAAGAGATTTCGTTTGCAAACAGTTTTGTCTTGGGCAAGTGCCAAAGCCAGTTGAAGAGTACTGGATTTCGAGTTAATCAAATGGTCCAGCAGGCATTGTCCTGAATGGATAGTGTTACAGCTTCTTGGTACAAGAAATCAATTTCTGCTCAACACGTTCCAAACATTTCCACCATGATCTTTAAAAACCTAATTCGGGTAACTGTCAATCTGTCCATTATGGAGGAGCTTATCAAACGGGTTAGTTTTTCTCCTGTGTCCACAATACCCCATATCCAGCACCAACCCTCACTGCTGTATGCCATGTGGTTCCCTGGCAAACAGGTCCTTGTTCTCACAAGGGAAACTAACCACAAGGTAACTAAAAATTATTCGGTTTCGTCCTTCTTGGGTTGAAACCCGTGTTTCCGTCAGTATTATGTTCTACTCGAACCAAAAGTCCTAGTTCTGTTTACTCTGAGTCCAGCTACGAATCCATGCAATCCAGGCTTTATAATACGCTAGATTTTACTGGGTATTTTTCCAATTGCCGAAGGTGTACTTGCCTGCCGGTTTGGATATTTCTCACAAGAAGCCATTCTGGATTCCACGAAAGTGGGCAAGACCTTTGGAAAGACAAAGGGATAAATTGGATAAATTGACTTGCGACTTTTGTAAATACGATTGTTTGAACAAAGGTATGTACTCAAAAGACGGTAATTCAGTCATCAATGCGTTACGAAATTTGTAAATTACTGTTGAAACAAACCCTCATCTCTTGCCAAGGACAGTCACATCAGAGGTGTGATCACTGAGCTCAAGGTTTTGCCTGGTTGAAGCTTGTCAGAGACGCATATCCTTGACTGCGGAATGCTTGAACCTCAGAAATTTGAAACTCTAAAGAGAATTAATCCAGCAGCACAGGCCTGGTGCACTTGAATCACCCCGTCACAGCAAGCAGTGTCATTCACACCTGAAGTGGTTGGCTCAGTAAACCAAACGACGACTCATTAAGTCCATGATCCAAAAAATGGTGATATTGATATCAACTCTGAAATTTACGCAACCGCCGGGGGCTAGGCAACCACATCTGGTTGGTTTCAAGTGTTCACAGTGCTGCCTGACTGAGAAGTTCTCACAGACGGTTCTGTTGGTCGATGCAGTGAAGACAGCCACTAGGTGGTCCATCCAGGCGTCCGCTTATCGCCTGATAATGACTTACTATTTTTGTTGGTCTGCGTCCCTATCTGGGACCGGATTTCAACCAAGCTGCGCACACGAAAAACTACGCGAGATAGAGAGAACACTCAAGTTGGGCCGATATTCAATGCTCCTGTATCACGCACATGTTCGTTTGCTGTGAAGAAGACACGACTACAAAAGGCACACTAGAAAGCTGACAATACCGAACACGAGAGGTCGTTTGACAGGTTCGGAGACCAAGGCAGCAGGCGACGGTCTGATTGGGTGTGGAGTGGAGGATATCAACGTTCAGTTAGAGTATACCGCTGTGGATCTGGGTAGTGGCTGACGCAGATAACGGATAACACAGTGGGAACGTGTCCTCATGGTGCAGATGCAACGAGAATCGTCACCAATTTGTGTGCGGTTTGACCGTACGTCAGGTGGCCAGATTTTATCTCCTGCTAGAATTCACTTCGGTAGGAGTGAAACCGGAGTCTGAAGCTTCCTCTTTTTGGTGTGGGCTAATCGAAATATGTGCACCAGAGTTGAGAAATGTTCAAAGAATGGTTGCGTGACTTCTAGACATCCAATCAGTTGAAAAGAGGAAGGAAGTTGATTCCAAACTTCGTCGCAAATAAACCTCTTTTTCAAATTTAACTAGGAAGCACGAGGTGTGACATAAGTAACTCGAATAGAAATGAGCATAATAGGACAATGTGCCATTTCAAATTAAGGCACCAGCCCATCGATGACGAGAACATGAATGACCAGCGGCATAAGCTGCCGGAAAGCTCGCTCACCATTTTCATGAACGTAACTCTTGTAAATCACAATCATTATTTCACTTCTGATTAGGAGTTATGTATTACAGGTCATGCAGAAATCCATAGTGCATACCATGATGTGATAGTATAAAGTAGAGATGAATTGAATTCAGTTTTCCTTATGCATTTTGTTTACCAGGATGAAATTCACGCACTGGAATCCCAAATTCCATCAGCTTGCCTCGAAACTAGCTGGTTTGTTGTTGAGAAATCAACATTCCCGGACAAATATTCAGAGTGATGCCTGGCCTCTAGCCCAGCTGGTGCACCTACAAAGTGACTTACTGGACCCATTTGATCTTTCTGCGTCAAACTCCGTTGCACATCATCTACTAGCGGCTATTGGTATTGATCCGTCTGTATTCAAAACGGCCAACTCCTCCGGTGGTGTCACACCTTCCCGTAATCAAAAGTCGAATGAAATCATGACAACTATAGTCCAACAGCTTGTTCAGCCAATCAGACGAACGGATCCGATTACTCACACGCCAGACCAAACCGATTTTGTAAATCCCGTCTCAGGACTATCTAAATTACTCATTGAGAGTAATCCACAAGTAACAATATTGCCTTCAGTTTCAATTACCCCCGTGTATCCACCACTATATCCACCCTCACATCAGATGCTCATGCTTGACCCGACTAGGAATATGATGCTGGCTCCTAAGAACTTACGAATGGTGACATTCAGCGAACAATTAAATAACCTAGCCCCTTACGTTCACTCTAATCGGTTCTGCTGTGAGAACGCACTGCAATTCATAGTGTCTTCTTTTCACCACGATCTAATGAGTCCCATCAAAAATACCTTCAGCACAAACCAATTATCTCATGTGGCAGTCCATTCACGTCCCAGTATGGTAAACGAAAAGATGAGGTGCATGCTGTCACCAGACGTGACGGATATACAAGCGTTTCGATCCATTCTTCCAAATGCTCAATCCAGTTCACTTGCGGACCTACGACATACCCTTTTACCCAACCCACTGTTTGGAGCGCTGAATCACCTCCAAGTGGCAAGGAGTCCACCGGCTCTACTAACTGCACCTGTAGCTCCTAGCCTGGTACACCCAGTATTACGGCCGAATACGGATGCAGAAATGCAGTCGTGTTTACTTTTTAGTTCTACTCCGGTGACTACATGGCGATTGCCAGGATCAATGTACATTCCCGTTTCGAACCAATTGGGACCATGGATCTCAACATGTCGTCTTGAAGTACTGCTGACTAGAGATGAAGCTAAAACTCGCTTTATGTGCTCAGTAAGTGATTTCTACTTGGTCACCTTTTCAGTTCCTCATTCAGCATCACCGAATGGACGATCCTTCGTAATTTCCTTAAGGTGTGAATATTTGCGCATTTTGTGGGGTAACAAACCATTGGTTTAGGGAGAATAGCCTTCTAAGATGGCAGCATCTGAACTAAAATAAAATTGCATAAGTGTTTCGTGCAGAAAGAAAACGTATACATATATCAACTTACGGCTGACGTATATTTACATCCGGCGTGCGAACGAATAGGCTCAAGGACACAATGAAAATATGTATTGGTAACGTGTTGGACTGTTGGCTGCTCGGGTGCATTAGCTGGTAATTGATCAGGTGACTGTTGATCTTGGCAAACGTTTCGTCACCATTCGGGGAGACATCTTTTATGCGCTGAAGACGTTTAAAAATCAATTGCCAAGCCCCACGAACAGATCAACAGCCACCTGGATATATATATATATATATATATTATATATATATATTGCCTTCGGACGGTTTTCAAGAATAGGTAGAACAATGAGCTGCTACCAAAGCTAGCAGCTCCACCTTGCACGAAAAATTCACGTCGCCGAGTGGATTGACCGTGCGTCAGCTGTGACTCAAAATTTTCACTATATTTTCTGGGTTCGTGTTCACAGCAGAACCCTCTCACAGATGTGTTAGCCTGCCCAGAAAGTGTTCCTTATTTTTCCCGCTTCACTATGTAGTTACCCTTTTTCCTCTGAAAAATACGCTTTCGAAAACTAATCAACTTTATCAATATCCCAGGCTTTATTTGACCCTCATGACTGATTATTTGCACAACTGATTTCTGCAATAATCTATTCCCTTGACTTCAGACTTGTGGAAGACAGTGGACATCAATGAAGGGATCCATCACGTTTGTTGTCATTCTTTCACATTCCACAACTGGTGCGATGCAGAGCCTTCAATGGACCATTCAGCCCGGTGCAAACGTCTTCTTCGAATTATTTCCCCAATCTTGCAGCGCATGCGATGTGTTGTGTCAACCAAAATGGTATCCAGAAGAAATAGATAAAGTGAGTAGGAACGTAAGTTATTCCGAAGCATTTCTGTCGTGTTTTCAGTTGGTTGAAAATTTCCCTCTTCTCTCAAACCGACAAGTTTCAAAATGTGCTTTTTCGTTTATCCGGTCTAACATACGGGGGCACATTCAACCATTGCTGGAATCGCTCAGCTAAAGTTAATAGTACTGTTGGTGTACACATTTTCTAATGTATTGTTAGTAAAAACCAACAGCTTCAGTATTATTCTCATGTGTCAAAGGCCAGTAGCACCAGATGGACAATCGGTATTGGATGGTGACCGGTTGGATGGCACAAATTTATTGAAAAACAAACCGTGTTCGGACGGAACGCTGTTACTTGCCAAATTAATTTTTGGAAGAGGGATATATTAAAGTGCTAAACACCTTAGTACCAAGGTGTGAAATGGTAGTGTCACCATCCTGTACAGTTTTCCCCCCGAAAACCAACAAGCACTCTCCTACAGGTTATGTCTTTCTTTGAATATATCGGTTATACGTTCAACCCGTGTGCACCAGATAGAAAGTGGCACAAAAGAAGTGACACTGAATTAACTGATAAAAGTTCGGAACTGATTAAAAGGGTTTGGCAAACATTCGGTGGTTTTACACTTTGGCAGTTGATCGATCGTTATGAATGTCATTCGAAAGCTATTGTCTTTTGGTGTGGGTGCCCAAATAATACAGCGCCATTTCGGTGACCCACTCATCTGGCCTGACAAAGTTCTTGTTCCGAAGGCGAAAATTTGCCCGGCTATAAACCTACCGACTGTCTACAAAATCAATTTGAATTATCTACATGCTATGAAAAAAACGAAAAAGAACGTTATCCTGTCACCGTGGTGGCTAGTTAACAGGGGAGTAGCCTGGTATTCACTGCATATAGTTTAGAAAGACGTGCGTCTAATTTTCGGTGTTTATTAGTACTGTAAATTAAAGAAAAAAGTTTGGGCTTCTGGTTTGCACCAGTGATTGGTGACGCAATGCTCTCTGTTTCACCAGTCCATATAGTGATCCGTGGAATTTTCCCCTATGTACTGCAAGCAACACACCCTCTTGAATCACTTCATTTCATAAAAGCTCATATGCACATGGAAACATGAAACTGGCATAAAAGTTTGTATCTGGATGACGCTATGTCTGTTTGTGATCTGCCACCCTAAGTCGGCCAGTACCGTCAAAGAATCGTGTGCAGCTTTAGGCCTGTCAATGTCTGCTCCGAGCCCCACAATGCTAACGAAAACCACAAAAACCACATGGTGGTTTAATTTCATCTGACAATTTTCACTGGATGAATGGGAATTTTCTTGTACTTGACCGCAGCATTCCAAAATAAAGGCCTGTACTAGTTATGCATTCCATTCATCTAAACATCTCCATGTTTCACTACGGTTGGAAGCGTTTGCAAAAATGCTTTCGAAACAGAAAGATAGGATTGTTCTCTGCCTAAAAGCGGTTTGTATTCATGTTTGCTTTCCTTGTGTGGGAACAGCACTGCGTCGGCGTATCGCTGAACCAAAATTTGAGCATTTCACTAGCCTAACGATACATTTTGGAGTAAATATTTGTACACATGACGAGGATTTTGACGGTTTGTTTAACAGTGAGCAGCAGAGTGCAGAGTAGTCCCTTAAAAGGCGACTAATTGTCTCCGGATTGACCTTAATTGATTCCTTTTGCAACTCCTGCGGGAAAAGTCGTGTAAAAGTATGGTAAAAATTGACATCTATCACGTACAGTGTTTGGTTTCAAATTTTTGCACAGAATATCCATATTATTAGAGTCTTTTCTATAGAGGAGACAGCTGTCTAGTTTGACTAGATTTAGCCCATTTTGTTACTGCCTCCGACATGACTTGTTTCCAAAGTATAATCTTCTGTGGGACTTGGAAGGCCTCCTAGTCGAAAGTGGGTTAAAGACATCTGAGACAAATGACATGCTTTATTACGGCATTTGCGGAATCCGTAAGAACCTATCACTCGAAGTAATATCCAGCGTGGATCTCTCCGAAGAAGCCATCTCACCGTAGGCTCCTCATGGATGCCGGTTGGTCTATGTCGCTCGGCCTATGTACTTCTGGGGATACCCGAAATAGGACACCAAGACGTTAGAATTCTGCCTAGAGTACGCTACCAAAAATTCACTAAAAACGCGTCAAGTGTCGTCAAACCGGCGAACACTCTTGTGTGAGACATTGTCTGCATTACTTGGAAATACATAAAACCTTCCCGTCAAAAAACGATTTTTTTCAGACGTAATAATATCTCATAGTTTTTCACCTTATAGTATCCCGCTGTACACGCACCCGGTAAGTTTCTTTTGTCCTTCTTGTATTCCTCGGCTTTCGGAATTTCGGAATTATTGCCGTTTGCTTGTGCTTTACAAGAACTCGCACCTCCTTGTTACAGCTAATTGGAAGGAAACGTACACTATATTGTGTTTCTGTCGTTGAATCTAAAAAAACATCCACTTATCACAAACAAACGTGTCCGTTAGTCGGGGACCGAAACTTTTTCCTTGAATAACGGAGTTGCCAGTTGTATATCTTTTGAACACCGATTCACTATCGAACACCTTAGTGAAACAAAGATGAGCTTGGTCGCTACACCATTAGCAACCAATTTCGAAGTTTATTTCCTGATGATTCAGGAGCATATTGCGAAAGTGGGGGTTTTCTGGTAATGTATAAAACGAAAGTGAGAACTGCCCGAAAATTTACTTGGCTAATACTGTTTTCACCCGCCCCTAGCTTTCTGCTGCACGTTTAATTATGAAGCTTTACAACAGAATCCACGAAACATCCGACCAATATTTTGTTTTTCACAAAGACTGAAATGAAAAGGTGTGCTAAATGTGGGGAAAATATGAAACATTAGCTGGCGTTTGCCACTACACCTGGATAAATTTGAAATTGGATAGGATTTTTGTTCCTTATAACTCATTTTGTCATAGAAGAGATCTGAAGAGGCAGGCGAAACTCTCCAGTCAATGCAGTTGCCAGCAGTATTAGATTGCCCTTTCGGAAGAAGCTATTATGGTGGTAGACAAGCTAATCCTTCACCAGCTCTTTGAATCTTGGTCAGAAGTCTCATTCTTCAGAGGAGGAGCTCACCCTCCACCGTTTCATTCAGATGGTGTCCATAGGGAGTGTTTTCAATGCTTATCAAAACGGTGCATGTTGAAATTGTCGTCCCCAGCAGCTTTCTTCATGCGTCTGCAAGAGGAATGTAAAGCAATGCAACAAGATGAGAGTAGTATGGGACATCCAGGATAAACCGTAATTCAGGCCAGAAGGTTAGTTGGTTAGTTACTTTTACACTGGAGCAAGCCAACTTTCACTTTGCAACAGTACGTATGCTTTAAAAAATATCTTGTAACACCACAAGCCTAAATTGTGAGTTGCAAATAAGTTACCAATTTCTTCTTCCATTTGACACTTTTCAGCCTTGTTTAAAGTGGACAAACACACAGATACTTATGGATCTTCAGTAGATGAACCGCTAGTAAAACAAGACTTCGGAAGGGAATGTTTTTCTTCCGTCTATTTTCCCAAGAAGAAATTTTACCAGGAACTGTATGTCCTAACGGGCGGAGTTTGCATGGCGGTTTCGAAAAAAACCGCCTCCAAACCAGCTATTCGAAACTTTGAGTTGCTGCATAAAAAAAGCATTCTAATACGTGTTGGTTTTGCAATTTTTGCTACAGCTAGTCGGTTTGTCCTTGAACAACTCACAGCTCCGTTCTAGGGCGCACTATCCGCTTCAACTTGCCAAATCGATTAGCTGAAATGATACATGTCCTAAAATTACGCAGTTGCCAGTTGCAAATTGATTTGGCCTTTAAGTAGGTGGTTGCGTGCGCGTCTGAGCGCTGATACTGGTTCTGTGGGTTCATATTTCACTGATTGTGCGAAAATGGAGTTTCAGAATATGCTTGTGTGCGCGCATGTGTTTGCGTGTGTGCGTGTGTGTGCAAAGCGAACGTCTAAAAGGCGTGAGAAGCGATCATTCGAATGGATTACTCTGGAATAGCTCGTGTGATTTCAAAAACGATGCGTTGAAGCCTTCCTTAATTAATGCAATGGTAACCCGTACACAGTTTGCCTATATATTACGGAAAACAGCGCTTTCGAATAACAGGACTGTCTGGAAAAATCTCCCTTGTTACGTGTGTTTCCCTAAAAACGTTGGGCCGTCCAAGCTACGTATATTTTTCGGTGTGGAACACCCACTATTCCGGACAACAGTTTTCTATCAAGTCAACACAAGAAGATGCAGCTCTAGACAGGATATACATCTCAACATTCACTTATAAGCAAACTTCTTAGTCACATCAAACAGAGGTTTAGTAATCAACAAAAGTGATAACCAGTCAGTCATTAAGATGTGCATCATTACCGAAAATCTGGTCCGCCAAACCTATGAATTAAGGACAGGAGAATTTAGGAAGTTTGTGGAATGAGCCAAGTATGCTAGACGTTAAGAAAGGTTTGAATGGTTGATAAAAGAACCACCAAGCTGCATACTGTAAATAGTTCTATCGATGGGAGTAGCGAGGATCTCCTGGGCCGCATCTACTGGACTTGACTGACAAGCGCCTGGCCGGGCTTAAGTAGTCTGGTGCTGTGTGAGGCAGTTCTGTGAAATGATGTACGTGACAGTCTAATTCCTAGAGACACTTTTTTGCGCTCCATTCATTAGGAGTTCTTCAGATGTCGCTTTTTTCGAAGTATTCATGCTTGTTAGTTTACAGCGAGTTCTTCCACGTAAGTACTGCTGCACCTGAGGAAATTTGCCATATTTCAAAAACGTGGATGTATGTCACCCTCAATCAAGTTTCATGTCAAATGGTTCGATGTATCGTAACACACTACCAAAGTTTCTTAGTGTGGTGATTCATCTAAATGGCATGAGAATGGCTTATAGAAACGAAGAAAACTTAGCAGATCATTGGCCCTTAGGTGAGTATTTTCGAGGTTAGACTGATTTATCTGCAACTTGAAGAAACGGGTTTCACATCCTGTATCCCTTAAACAAAGAAACACTTGAGCATCTCCGTACATCCAATGCATCCAATGACGCGACAGTTATTAATATCCCCATCTAAGCGTTTGCTACCGATCAGACTTCGAAAAACCGAAATTGCTATTTATTTTCTTGGAATTTTCAATATGCTCACCAAATTCCTTAACAATATTCCTTTCTTTGAAGTTTTCGGCTGCAATGCATCTGTACGGGCCATTCTCAGAAACCAATAAGGGTTGAGTGTTGATTATTGAGTATCTATTTCTACTAACCTGTGGACTATCCTGACTTTCTGGAAAGAGGCATTTTCCTCTCAGCAAATTTGCTACGTTTGCCATAAGTTATCGATAAGCCGGGTACACTGTTTCCGCAGCCGATCCTCGCTATTGCCTCGGAAGGTGCAGTTTGAATGGAGTGATCAACAAACCCCAGTGCTGCTTACTAAAATCGAGCGTTTTGAGTGACGCAATACGGTTTTGTATCCCAAATAAACCACAGTAGATTTGCATATATTGACAACGGACTTTGCTTGGTTCTTCCAATAGTAAATAAAACCTTGTTCAGTGAACTGGTCCATCTGAGATTCATTGTGAAAATTAAACTCAGTAGATCATTCAAGTTGTTCACTCACCTTACACCCCGTGCATATTGAAATTTTGAAAAACTCTTATTCACAATAGATTTGTCAGATTCTAGAGTGTACACCTGAAGAAGCCAAAATTCATTCGTTTGTTCACAAAAATGGAAGGAGAACTGCACAAATTCACCGGTGAAATTTGAGCTGCTTCTCCCTTATTTGATGCACGAATCTTAGTGCTTATATCCCGAAGTTCCTGAACTTCCAAACTGCACCGTTGTAGATCTCTTGGAACACACGGATAAATGAACCGGAATAACCAAAGGAGACAGTGTTTTGGTTGCACTACTAAAAACATTCTGTCGCATCGCGATAAAAAGTGGTCCACTCAAGATTTCTGAAGTTCAGAAGTGATAAACTAGATTTCGTATCTTTTGAAGGGTGTTTCCTGCACGGATAATCTCCTCCGGGAGAAAATGGATCTAGCTATGCCATTGATGGATGAATTCGTTTTTCCTTGGTTAGTTTCCAAAAAGTCTGGAAACAAGTGGTTTTTGTTTCATTTCGGAGATCATTTGCCCGGAAAAACGTACTCGAATGCGTTTCGATCTACGATGCATTTCACTTTGATTTATTATATTTATTCTCATCTTTTCATTTTTTTCTCCGGTATGTGTTTTCATAGTTAGCTATCCTCTATTCACAGTCGTAGCATCAAGTAATCACCTTACTTTTGCGCCCAGTGTTATTGTGTTTGTCTTAAGCAGGATTAGCGTCTGACTACTTATTTCTTTTAAAGTAAGCAATTTATCAGATGAGATTTGTTCAGGTGCAACGGGTGGTCGTGTACGGGTGGACATGGAATCGTTGCTTTCTCATGCTCAATTGAATGTGAGTGGTACCTTTTCGTGGTACCGTGGCCTATTTCCTTTCCTTTAACCACACATGCGATTACCCAATTTATTTCCTTAGACAGTGTGCATCCATCAACTGCTCGAGGTTGGCTGTAGTTCCAAACTACATTTTTGACTCCAGTGCTTACTAGTATCTGGTACTGTACATGCGAACTGACATTCCCCTGCGAATAAATCTGACAGCCATACTTGTGTACCTGTAAATTGGGAATTCTTTTATGAAGGCTATGGTATATTGAGTGCAGGGTAGCCGACCACGCTTGGTGAACTTGCTCGGTTAGAGTGAAAAAGCTGTGCGACTACGCACTGTACGGCAGTGTAATGCGTAATCACCGAGTCTGTATTGCTGCTACGGAAGAGCACACACGCTAATTTTCATATCATGGTCTTGGGCATGTCGATCCCTATCATACGTGTGTGTGTTCCATAATTT
The DNA here is from genome assembly GCF_000715545.1 of Opisthorchis viverrini. Classification (NCBI taxonomy): domain Eukaryota; kingdom Metazoa; phylum Platyhelminthes; class Trematoda; order Opisthorchiida; family Opisthorchiidae; genus Opisthorchis; species Opisthorchis viverrini. The sequence goes on along the minus strand of NW_008751857.1, from coordinate 688,191 downwards.
TCCTTCTTTTCGAAGAAAATAACATTACTGGGCTTATCTAGAGGAGCAAATGATGGGTTTTCTATAGTTAACCATTAGCCACTGAAAACGGCTCATCGTTATTGTGAGGCTCAGTAGTATTCCACGTTTTTCAACTGAGTGAACGCTTCGTTTGGATCTTGCGTCACCATATTTTAGTCCACAAGTTGCTGTTCAAATAATGTCTGGTTCTCAATCAATTGGGAAATTCATCACTTGGTAGAAAAACTACCGATCGTTTACGAAGCCCTCCTGAAACTCCGGTCCATTTGTTGGTTAGACATGGAACTGAGTTAAAAGAAGTTGAGAACTGCGAATGGACCACAACCAGGACAAATCCATTAGTGCACTATGTGCGAATATGTGAATGTCTGTGGATATTCCCGCTTTCGAAAGCCTGATAACGATAGACCTCTTCAAACTGGGTTGCGATCCCAAAAGGGACATTTTTAGCAATAGTCTCTGCTGCTCCAACCGGACGATTCGGCCGTGATTTAGTTAACGTGTGATATGTCTCATTTGAGAAACCAACAGCCTAGTTCTAGAGAAACATTCAATGGAGCTAATGAAAAATAAACGGTATTTCAAACGTGCAAGATGAATACACTTTCCCTGCAAAATCGCATGAGTTCGTGTAACTTCATGATATGTCATCCACATGGAAAGGGTAAGCTTGGGGTCGGGTATCTCACGAGAGATTTGAAGTACTTGCTTGCCTAGGTTATTCGTATAGATACAAAAAGCTACAATGCATTTATTAGTTGAACAGATTCCGTGTGCTGGTGTTTTTTAGCATCACCTTGCTTTTAGATATGATGGTCTATTGATTGTCGGTTGAATCGATAATGAGGAAGGTTCACTCCATTTGTTGTTAGACATGGAACTGAGTTAAAAGAAGTTGAGAACTGCGAATGGACCACAACCAGGACAAATCCATTAGTGCACTATGTGCGAATATGTGAATGTCTGTGGATATTCCCGCTTTCGAAAGCCTGATAACGATAGACCTCTTCAAACTGGGTTGCGATCCCAAAAGGGACATTTTTAGCAATAGTCTCTGCTGCTCCAACCGGACGATTCGGCCGTGATTTAGTTAACGTGTGATATGTCTCATTTGAGAAACCAACAGCCTAGTTCTAGAGAAACATTCAATGGAGCTAATGAAAAATATACGGTATTTCAAACGTGCAAGATGAATACACTTTCCCTGCAAAATCGCATGAGTTCGTGTAACTTCATGATATGTCATCCACATGGAAAGGGTAAGCTTGGGGTCGGGTATCTCACTAGAGATTTGAAGTACTTGCTTGCCTAGGTTATTCGTATAGATACAAAAAGCTACAATGCATTTATTCATGGAAAGGGCTTGGGGTCGGGTATCTCACTAGAGATTTGAAGTACTTGCTTGCCTAGGTTATTCGTATAGATACAAAAAGCTACAATGCATTTATTAGTTGAACAGATTCCGTGTGCTGGTGTTTTTTAGCATCACCTTGCTTTTAGATATGATGGTCTATTGATTGTCGGTTGAATCGATAATGAGGAAGGTTCACCATAAAACGTCGCCCTTTTCGAATGCCTTGTGTCGATTAGATAGCAGACTATTTTCCCCACCTTACTCAACCAGTTCCACCGGCATGACTTCTTTCGAAAGTTTGTGCTTACTTGAATTTCTTGAGGTGAGCAGGTGCCCCAAAACTTTCTGTCCGGTTCCAAAAAAGTTATCACTTCTGCACCAACTAAGAAACTGACATTCAGCTGTCATTCACAGGCCATCATGACAAAAACAAAATGTCTTTGTTTCCGAGCTGTGGTATAGCTTATTTTTCTCGCAGCCAACCAAGTGTACACAAAAACACTACTAAAACTTCTGCCTGTCTACGGTAGCACTCCAGATTTGTCCTATCACGCTGTGTTCGCAGACAAGTGTGAGTAAAACAGAGTGTCAGTGGTCCGGCGAGCAGCATAGCATAGCCCACAATGACTGTTTAAGTCAGTTGATAAAACGGCCCATTACGGTGCACACAGTGGACACACTGTGCAGACAAACCAGGCTATTTCCCGGTAAGCAATCGTCGGAACATGAACCGACCAGAAGCTGTCCAGAAGCTTTAGCATATGTAGAAAGGATTCGTGTTGACACCGGTTGCACCCTGGTATGAACAAACGGTAAAACCACCGACAAATACTCACCGGTTATCCTCGATTTCACCCCTATCCCACCCATGACCCGACCCCTTGTGACCTAAAACAACCTTTGTTAGTCACTTCGCACCAATCGTTAAGTCTATCGCGCATTGATTTCTTCTTCACACCTCCCATCCGGTTCCGCGCTTACTAAACGGAGGGTTTCCTATCCTAGCGACAGCACCCATCAAAATGTTTCGTGACATTCTGCAAGTTCATGTAATCCTGCCGAATGTTTTGCTTTTCATGCGTTTCAAATTAAAGGGTAGTACCGTTTGTCTTCTCTATTTAAAACCATGGTCCTCCATTTTCCAAAATAGCGACAGGATCCGCAAATTGTGTACGTTTAGGTGCTCAACAAGAAGGTTGCTTAACCACGATAGTTTTACTCTAATTGGTGATGCATACGTATCGCTAGGACTGGAAACTAACCAGAAACCATCTACTTCGAATCCGGACCTGGTGGAAATTCTCGACGCGGTGTATTGAGCTGCATCTAAACATAAGTTACCCCCCGAATGACGGACACTCAAACTACTACAGGATAAACATAACTGAATGTGGTCTTTTTGTCTTCGATAACAGGTTATTCGTAACCTTTTCGTCAGGATCCATGATCAGTTCTACCAGGGTGTAATACCTTGGGACGACCAATGGAACTGGCATAGGCGGGACGGACAGCCTTCAGGTCCACACAATAGCACCAAATGTGTGGCTTGTCACAATGGACTTTGTCGTGGGGGGTTGAAAAACCATGTGAACCAAGATAATTCGAGTGGACACGAAACCATGGATCGAACAAAGAAAACCACGCCAGAAGTCGGAATACTGAACAACACAGCTGTAAGCAAAGATTCCACCGATTGTGTTAGTGGTGCCAGCAGTCCAAACGGCCCGCCTTCCTCCAAAAGAAGATCTACCATTATAGAAAGACAGTGATCTGTATCACCCAGTTTTAGTAGACTTGAAGAAATTTCGCAACAAACCCATTGTGATGTATTCCCTTGTTTCGAGACCAACTTTCGTGTTTGTGACCAGTGACCGATTGATTAAGCTAATGCATATTTATGAGCCTAAGAGTTTGATTTCTCTCGATTTGGTCTCCGTATTTAAAACAGTATTAACGAATGTGAATGGGTGTTGCCACATTATCATGACGGAATTCTAGATGAGCCATAACTTGTATTCGTCTCTCAACTGCAATGACTTGTGAATAAAAGTCTGTTAACAGTCCCATGTCACCAGTTTTTGAGGATGATCAGATGGGATTCAACTGAACGCCAGCTGATAAAGAGACATTTTCAGCTGATCAGGCTTGATCGACGAGCACATGAACGTGCCACTGACTAAAGGGATCATGGAAACAAAGCATGCGGTCCATTCTGTCACACACATTCGATGTGTGTGACAGGAAACTACCCAAACCGACATGTATAGGGAAAGCTTGATTCCTAAACGGGATGTTCGCTTGACTGCATTTATCTGCATTCTTAGCAGTGAATTATCTCCTAGTTTGGACATCAGTGATTGAAATACTACACCCCCTGCGAGGAAAGCATCCGGCTACAAGGGACACATTGAATAAGTTATCAGTTAATAATGCAGAGCTGACCACTTCACTTTCAGTTTTCTTTTAGGTAACCTCGGCGTTCTTATCTGCATTATACAACCCGATTTGGGCTCATTTCATTTTAAAGCACCGCTGTCTTGGAAAACAGCCGGATTTGAGTCAGACATTAGGCCTGATGTTCTTTATCGACTGTTTCGGTAGCACGGTATTTGAAGGAACAAAGGTTATCCATAGGAACGTGGAATGCCAAGGAGTCAAAATTTGAGTTATCGAATACCTCTAGGCGATCAAGAGCACAGTAAAACAGAAGGGGAGAGAAGCAGTCGGAAGAAGAAACTGAGAAGAAACCCATGCAGTTATCCTTCTGAGAATACAAATGAAAACTTGAAACTGTCCACATTGTTCCCCCGATAACTCCCTCTTGGTTTCTCTCGGTTTAACCAACACCATTGAATCTGATAACGCTTTTTTTGTGCTGCACAGATCAACTTCCGGGCGTATGCAGTTCCTTTTCAGTATTCTAGCTTTGTACACTATTAGGCGGCAGAAATCGATACGTTTGTTCATCGACGTGTGTGGTGTGGTAAGTATTAGGTGAAAAGCCACTCGCGATGAAATGGAGCTGTTCTCGACCTTTTTGGTGAGTTTTCGTGATGCTAACATGACTCCCTGCGTGGGGGGTCGCGCGCATGGCGAACAAGGTCCTCTAGAAGCTAGAAAGATAACAACAGCAATGTATTGAAGTGCTAAGGTCGCGTGGGCGAAACGTTTCTTCGTTTCTTCTTACACAATAGGGAATTTTCGGGACATATGTGTACAATAAACGCTAGTTCAGGTGATTAGTTTGGCCTCAAGAGTCAGTGAATTCCATTTTATAAGACAGTGTCAAAATAGTTGACCTATAGACTGAAATATACTGATGAACACAAACAAGCCATCACCAGACTAAACACTGATCACATGTCTGACATACAGACTAGACAAGACGTGTAATGATCCTGTCATACAAAGAAAAGTATATGCGTGATTCATGACTGCAACGAAATGACTGCTGTGCGGAATTTCCCGCAGCAGTCAATGACTAGTCTGAATCAATAGTAAATGAAAAAGCAACCCGAGAACATGAACTTTTCACCAGCCCCAGTGAGGACGAATCTACTGTCCACTTCTTTGATGATTATTGCTGGGAAAAACATCATGAGAGTAGACAAGTTCTGCGCTTGTATGCACTTCGTCCGCAGCACTCACACGGGGAGTTATCTCGAGGGCAATAAGTAACATCATCCCATCTACCTGCAGAACACTAGGAGAAACAGGAAGTAGCTCAGAGAAAGGATAATCTCACTGGGCGTATGAAACTCTGCCATGAGAAGTGGTCACTTGAAGAGCCAGTTAATACGTGACTAGACGTTGTGGTTACCGTTATTTAAGGATGAGTGAAGCCATGTCGTATTCAGATGAGAATCAACCATAGTGTTGATCAGCCACTCATGTCCAGACGATAAATTGTTCAACCACTGCTGGGAGGTTGCGAAATCAAGACTCTCTGGGTTTTATCAGACGCACACAAGAATCAAGAAATTGTACAATGCTTCTAGGTTTATTGGCATAGATTGACTTCACTGCCGNAACTGTCCACATTGTTCCCCCGATAACTCCCTCTTGGTTTCTCTCGGTTTAACCAACACCATTGAATCTGATAACGCTTTTTTTGTGCTGCACAGATCAACTTCCGGGCGTATGCAGTTCCTTTTCAGCATTCTAGCTTTGTACACTATTAGGCGGCAGAAATCGATACGTTTGTTCATCGACGTGTGTGGTGTGGTAAGTATTAGGTGAAAAGCCACTCGCGATGAAATGGAGCTGTTCTCGACCTTTTTGGTGAGTTTTCGTGATGCTAACATGACTCCCTGCGTGGGGGGTCGCGCGCATGGCGAACAAGGTCTTCTAGAAGCTAGAAAGATAACAACAGCAATGTATTGAAGTGCTAAGGTCGCGTGGGCGAAACGTTTCTTCGTTTCTTCTTACACAATAGGGAATTTTCGGGACATATGTGTACAATAAACGCTAGTTCAGGTGATTAGTTTGGCCTCAAGAGTCAGTGAATTCCATTTTATAAGACAGTGTCAAAATAGTTGACCTATAGACTGAAATATACTGATGAACACAAACAAGCCATCACCAGACTAAACACTGATCACATGTCTGACATACAGACTAGACAAGACGTGTAATGATCCTGTCATACAAAGAAAAGTATATGCGTGATTCATGACTGCAACGAAATGACTGCTGTGCGGAATTTCCCGCAGCAGTCAATGACTAGTCTGAATCAATAGTAAATGAAAAAGCAACCCGAGAACATGAACTTTTCACCAGCCCCAGTGAGGACGAATCTACTGTCCACTTCTTTGATGATTATTGCTGGGAAAAACATCATGAGAGTAGACAAGTTCTGCGCTTGTATGCACTTCGTCCGCAGCACTCACACGGGGAGTTATCTCGAGGGCAATAAGTAACATCATCCCATCTACCTGCAGAACACTAGGAGAAACAGGAAGTAGCTCAGAGAAAGGATAATCTCACTGGGCGTATGAAACTCTGCCATGAGAAGTGGTCACTTGAAGAGCCAGTTAATACGTGACTAGACGTTGTGGTTACCGTTATTTAAGGATGAGTGAAGCCATGTCGTATTCAGATGAGAATCAACCATAGTGTTGATCAGCCACTCATGTCCAGACGATAAAGTGTTCAACCACTGCTGGGAGGTTGCGAAATCAAGACTCTCTGGGTTTTATCAGACGCACACAAGAATCAAGAAATTGTACAATGCTTCTAGGTTTATTGGCATAGATTGGCTCCACTGCCAGGATGAAACCTCTATCTCACGTAGGTTTGACATACGGGGTAACGTACGGTTATTTGGTGGTTCGGTTTGCGTAGACTAAATAAAATGGAGTTCCAGGTGGTTCCTGGTGTACCAGACCAAAAAAATAACGAAATAGTAAGAGAGGGAGAAAACAGATAAAGCAACGCCGTCGACTAAACGCCTGCACTGTAGTACGTTTCATCATTGATGTGATGGGTTTCTGATAACCGAAGCTAGCTGACAATCGATCATCTGACTTACGAAGTATGTGACCGAGAGAGCACAGTTGGTACACCTGAATCAGGTCAACAGTGAGACAAATAATCGACATTCGGGGCGAAAAAGTCCATTCACTGCAGCTCAGTATTGTTAATCCGACGTTGTTACAGTACATTTGCAATGCCTCTAAAGCATCGACTGTCAAAGACATTTTGTAGCCATGCTTTCCGCCCGTTCTGAAACGATGGAGAAATTGCTGCAGAAAGGGTTCAGAAAATAACATCACTCACTCCGACTGCAATTATACTGTTTGGTGGAATACTCAGAAAAGAAAATTCGTTTGAAGTCTTTCTTGGCCCTATGTACATACGCAGCTTCCGTAGCATCCAGACTTACAATAGGAGCCTGCAGTGACAGAGCTCATTCCAAGTTGAATGGCGAATGAAGGTCATCGAGGAATGAGCTCCAAGTTGCTGTTGGGGAGACGGCGGTGGAATGACACGAAGCATCCCTCACTCCATTTGCGGAGCGTATGGTTTTACTTAAACCAGGTTGAGCTTGAACTTTAATTAGTTGATGTCTACAAAACTATAGTGACTGATAAATTGAGGCGGTCATAGGACGTTCCCTGTATAGTATTATCGTTCCTCAAGAGAGTCCTTACTCAGAGGATGTGCTTCCCTCAACGAGGGTGAAGTAGATCGATCCTAAATCTAATTGTACTTTGACGTATAGACTGTCTCTACAGAGCTGTGCCTCCAAGGAGGGAGCGTTCGAAAATATATTTGGTGCCATCGCAAAATGAAAGCCAGCACTTGGGCTGTCAAAGTACTGTACCAGTAACAGGTGTGAATACAGATAGTGTTCCTAAATCGGCGAAGAGGTGCGCTTTGTTGTAAAACCTCCGAAGTGTAAACACTGGTGACAAGAATTACTCAGTCCAAAACTCGACACCATAAGGTGATTATATGTGGTCAGAAGTACATTGAGCTTGATAAAGCACCGCATTTTGTTTGCATAATTCAAGGTCTGAAACCTGAATTAAACCGTATCAGAAGCGCGGTTCGGTTGAAGTAGCCTCAAGGCGCTGTCCCAATCAGCACCACATGGAATAAATTCCAAGGGTTGGGTTACGTTATCGACGCGTAGTTTATGCAGCTAGTTTGACAGTGTCAACTATGAAGCACTCGTAGTTCTCGGTGGATGTCCTACTGCTTTTTAAAGCCCAAAGAAGTCCAAAGAAGGGACAGGTGGGGCAGAAATCAACGGCAAGCTAGACTGACCGGCATAGGAACTTCAAAAATCCCAACGAGAATGTAAACAAAAATTATCCACTATTTTTCTTAATTCTGCTTGCTGTTATATTTGAAGCGGACGAAATAAAAACAACCCCATATTTTTATCAAAAATACCACTGGTGATACAATCGATCCGGTTTTCGTAACTCGTTCTGCACAATGACCACCAACTGAAGCAGAAAAAATACCGCGAAATTTTTTCTCAAATCGTCATTATCTAGCGTATACACTACCGATTTTCGCAACTTCTGATGGTATTTCCTCTTCGGAGAGCACTGTATGCAAATGATGTAAAATTGTTGCCAAATCCAAAAAGTTTCAAATGTGATCTCCTTGGAGCCGCTGAGGAAACACCGATAGTAGCAGTCTTCAATATACAAAGTGCAAGGGAAAGCCCTGATTTTTTTGGAGAGTTTTTCATACTGGATAAGGTAATGGACAGGTATTCTTTTGTGGTGCCGGTAATTACCAGGTTGGTTTCGGCCGACGCATTTAAGATATTGGCGCAGTGGTGCGGTTAGTGCAGCGGCAAAAGTTTTGGGAATAAACGTAACCCTCGATGGACCAGGTGTAATTGTTCAACTGAACGGAAATGAGGCGGTTCGGTGAGTGTGTACTGCCCATCAAAAGCAACCGAACCATCGTATGGAGCTAAAAGGCCTTAAAAAGTTTGAATTTTTGAACTAGCCGGATCCGGAAATGCACGATGATAGAGACGGATGAATAGGCAGTATATTTGGGCCTGGCACATCGAGGTTGCATCCATCAAACGGTCATTCACAAAGCAAACTTCGCCAACCAAACTTGTAGCATTAAACCGAAATAAATCATTTGCCTCTGGAGAGAAATAAAACGATAAAAATTTGAAAGCGACAAATAGGTGGGAATAGGCAATGAAACTGTTCAAAAAGAGTTTTTCTAGCTGGAAGTGTTTTATATGACTGTGATACTTCCATTGATAAAATTTACCCGGTTCCATTTTTTGAGTTGTTGAATAAAAAAGTGTTTTGCTTACTTGAGGGATTTTGTTTTCTTGTGTTGTAACCGAGAAAAGACACTGTTACTAAAAACACAAAGTAGTATGTCATTATGTAACATAAGAAAAAATTTCTCCGAGTGATTCATTGACATTAACTCAACTTGAAAATGAAGGCATTTTGCCATTTCCTTTCAATTTGGTGATTAGCTATGTAGAAGTTTGCAATAACGTTGTCAGTAATGTTATGTCAAGTGAAGAACAGCAAAGGCATTCTTCTAGGATGAAGAGTAACTACGATGAGTAGCTGAGGGCGATTTGGACGACGAAAGTGCTCAGAAGAATGCTTGCCATGAGCTCTCAAGCATGGAGGATCAAGATGACTACTTGTGTTGGCTTCGGTTGTGTGGCAGCGTTTGTCATATTGCCTCAAGTCAAGCCTCTAGCGAGTGAATTTTAAACGCCACTTCCTGCGAGGTTGGACCTCTTTGGTATGGTACGTCTTGGCAACCCGGAAGTAATGGTGACCTAGACTGATACCACGGTTATTTCCGAATTCTTAAGTGATGCCTTCTCTAAGGGTAGGGATGCGTTGGTCAGAATGATAAGCACTAGTACAGGGTGAATTTTCCCTTACAATATCCATCCATTCTAACAGACTAGAGATGAGATTTTTGCCACCATTTTGTACGATTACTTGAATGACCGTTTTCTTGATTTTCTGATTTAAATATTAAGGAGCCTAACTCAACGATGTCTGGTCGCACACTTTTTCACTCACAGCATCATCCTTCTCCGCCAGTTCTCTAGACCATTCTTGAGAATGTATCAGAACCCGTTTCGGAACTCGTATTCACTTATACTTTCGATGCGATACATAACTTGAACTTGAGTGGTTGCGTTTTAAACTCAGTCAATCACCAAATTCACAGGATCCCGGATTTCGAACTAATATTCACTTCGTCAATCGTTTTTTTCACGTTCCACGGGTGCCTACCGAACTGTTGTTGACAATTTCATTTCAATCACTTGAGTGACCGAATCGCTTCCCAAACTAGTGACGTAATTGCACTGTGCCAGCTGAAGAACTCTATAAGGTTCACCATCCCTAGGCAGTGTCACGTATGTGTGGTCCAGGGACCTCGATTTTGGTTGCAGATTTTGACAGATTTGGCCAGTCCAACTGCAATCGGCTGTTCATAGGAGTCCAATCAATCATCACTGAACCCATCATTCATTACAGCAGTCAAGCAGCCATATTCAGCGTAATACCACGCACACCACTGACAGATTACTTGATCCTTGGAGTGTAATGCATCGCCAGAACAGAGCCTGACGTTCGTATTTTTAGGACGAAACACATCAGCAGTTCATAAAGTTTAAATTCCAGGACCTGCCACCTGTGGTAAGATTTCGGGCCATAAAGTATCAGTTCCAGGGTTTACTTGAGGCACGAGTTTAGCTTAGAACCAAGGGCACAACCGTTTGTCCCATTTGCTTGTAGGGTTTAGCCTAGTCCAAGACGCATTTAGTGATGTTGACGGTGGATTGGAATATGTGGTTTTCTTGTCCAATTTTGTCTAACCCGTTCTTCCTCTGGGACACAAAAAATCACTAAATACTGCTGGATGGTTGCCCATACACAGATTACCCGTCATTCAAAATGTGCAGTGCAGCAGCTAGCATTAAACACAATTTTTACCGGTCCACCACTCTCGGTAATAGAGTCAAGAACTGGATCAAAAACTGTCTTCCCAGCATATCAAATGTACACCGCGGAGCATATCACTTGAAATTACTTCCTGATCTAGTACTGATTTCTCCATGGTTCGATTTCGACCTTCTGCAAATTTCTGAGACGTCATTTTAGGATGTAGCTCTCAAACGTGGTGCAGATTATTATTAACGTCTGTTACGAAAATCCATAAATTAAATCAAAAATTAACTAAGTTATTCTAAACCTCTTATTGACCAGTTCATTTCTTTCATATAACTAACACTCAAGTGTATCATCGTTCGAATTCACCAGCACCAAAGCAATTATTCGTTTAGCGATCTTCATAAATACAGAGTTTCCCGCTTAGAGCGTTGTTCACATAACCTAGCGACTATAATGGACAGCTAGGGTGAATATCTAAGCCAGCAAAGAAGTTGGTTAAATTATATTTATCCTAGTTCTTCGCATTCAACAACCCAGATACTGTACAGATAGAAGCCATTGATGTACTACTAACCACTCCACCTGGTAAGAGAAATAATGCGCAAAATCTTACTTACGCAGTTGAAAGCATTCGGTCCAGTATCCATTGAACTTTGGACGCTTTAGATAGACTGTTGTCTGGTCAAGAAATTTAAGGCAGCAAAATGGAACCCACACAGAGCAAACTCAGTAAACCACTTGACTTACCGCCTATAATTGAATGCGCTTGAAAAGTCTGGGAGTTGATGTTGGAACCACTCAACCAAATAAACATTGGCATGCCAAAATGTGCAGCAGGCGACTGGTGTCAAAAAGATTTAGTAGGCTGGACTAACTAAAATTCCGTGCTCTGACGGAATATGAGTGATGCTTTCAATGTGCACACTGCCCGAATTTCAAGTCTTACGAATTAGTCACGAAAGGGATGGACAATAGCGTGGTGTGACCGCTGATGTGCCGCCGCGACCCAGTATCCTGGCGGGGGGGATGTCCGCGCGACACTCACAGAGGCTCTCACACCCGGTTGGTCAATGGTTAGATGTCCGGCGAACAGTCTACTGGTTCTCCAAGTTGGGGGTTCGAATATGTGTGGTGACATGTTCCGTAAAAATGGCAACGTACTTGCAATGCCCACCAAACACCCCTGACTTTCGGTCAGGATTTTTGGTCAAAGATTTTGGTTGAGTACTACAAGTGTATGGAGACTCTAGGTGTGGGCCCCATTGCAATATCACAGTTCGCGTACAACCATGAATTGCACACATACGAAAAACCCATGCCAGATTGGTGGACGCATGGTGCTATCGGCCAAGTCGCATTACTTTCTGCTAACTGCAGGGCGGGTAAGCGAAAACAGGCTATTGCTGACGCTTCCATTCTTTGTATTCACAAAAATTTATCTCCCCTCTCTCCATCCCATCAATAAAACTCTCCTTGTGGGCCCAGCAGTTAGGACTCCGTTCGTTCTGCATCAATTTTGCAGGCAGCATCTGCGCATCATCCGGCTCCGGCATCCTCAGGCATCTCGAAATCAATCTTCAAATCTCGAAGCGCAGTCTATCTAGTTACATTCAATGTCCGGAAGCAAGCCGGACAACAAGTTGCTCTTGCTCTCACACTGGCCTCTCTCGGCATTGATGTGTGCTGTGTAGCAGAAACAAAAACTCATGATGTAAGCACAGTGGTTGAACTAACTGCCGGATCACTCTCCACCGACCTGCGGCAAGATGTACGATGGTTGGTATCGCTCTAAATCACCGGGTAAAGAAGGTTCATTGCTTAATAGTCACTTCTGTGGGGTTAATCTGGCAAAGTCTATGGAGGATTCGTACAAGCGGAAAGTCGGGTGCTGTCTGTTTGTCGCATCTGCTTACATCCCAACTGACTGTAGGTCTGACATCATGACAGAAAACGTTTATGACGCCTTGAATGCCATGTTGCAGCGAGTTAAAAGCTCAGATATCGTTGTGGTTGCCGGCGATCTGAATGTACAGGTGGGCAGACTTAGCGCGTCTGGGACCCAATTAGGTGGTCGACGTGGATTGGACTTGATAAGTACGGACGATGGTGAACGATTTCTCCGGCTATGAGCTGGCCGCAAGCTGTTTTAGATAGCACTAACTAAAAAAAAGTCATCTGACCAAATGTCCTCCAACCGCGTGCCTGGTATGAACTCAAATTGGTCACATCACGATCAGTTACCGATGGCGCGGCTCAATAACTGACAGTCGCTCGTTTTGGAACACACTTGCGCATTCCGCGCTCGACTGGAGTCGGCTCTCCCTTCGTCTTCCAGGGCTGTGTAAGGTGCGGACAAATCACTTGGCAACTGAAAGACTGGCAGATTCGAATGTTAGACGAATTTGCCAAAATCGTCCCCTAGTATCTCTTCCAAAGGTTCCACCATCAGATACGAAATCATACTGAGACGAGATTGCTACCTCTTTGCATAGTGCTAGGAATTTCGCCTGTGGCACGGCACCACCAGACTCACTCAAGTACTGGATAATAGACCGAACCATGACACTGCTTAAATCCTGGAGAAATATCCCAGCCCGCCGGAACATAACTTGATGCGACGAACTATCAGAAGTCAAGTGAAAGTGAGCCGACCGTGAACACAGAAAGCCAAAAAATGGAAGAGACCCAGGAAGCCGGTAATGCACAGAAAGTCAAAAAATGGAAGAGACCCAGGAAGCCGGCAATGCCCGAAGGTTATTTCAGTTGATCCGTGCGACCGGACCCCGGAAACAACTTGTGAGTGAAACCATCGAGGATCGGAACGGAGTGACCATCTCGAAAAACACCTGGGTCGTGGGGCCGCAAACTTCGAACAACTGTTTTCATGGCCACTAGCTGGCTTCCATCTGAAGCCCACAAGCGACTTAAAGTCCTGGAAGGTGAACGTGAAATCGCCTACGGCCTCGGAGGTTTATGAATGCATATTTTCCTCTCAAGCGTCCCGAGATCCTGGTCCGGATGACCTCCCACCCGCATTGTTCAAAGATGGGGGTGAAGTCCTCATTCAGCGCTTGTCTGATCTGTTTGCCTGCATTTGGGAAAAAGAAACTGAGGTGAATCAATGAAAGTGTCCATTTTAAAAAAAGGCTCGTAGTGAGTGTGGTAACCACAGAGGGATCCGTAACGAGACTGTTGGCGTCATTCGTGCTCCGTCGCCTTATGATAGCTCATCAAACACTGACTCGAGAGCAGTAAATGGAGTTCAGGCCTGATAGGGGTTGCGCTGACCAATTCTTCACACTGTCAGGTCGTAGGACAGCGCCATACGGTTGACCGGCCAGTTCTCCTTGACATCCCTGACCATCAAGGAATGCCCCAGAAGTTTGAGAGCATAATACGTTCTTCGTATTCTCAAACTTCTGGACGTGTGAGTATACAAAAAGTCATCCAAAAGCTTCCGTAGACATTGTGGTGTCCGTCAGGAGTGCCCACTTTAACCATTGTTATTCGATTTCGTAATCGATAGGATAATGAAACGAACATTGGAAGGTCTCCGGAACCCCGGTGTTCCGATGACTTGTGACGAAAACCTCGTTGGTCTGGAATATCCAGACGATATCGTTCATGTTTTCAAAGAGAAGGAGCAGATGTTTTGGATGAACTCACCATAGTCATCCCTGCCTTTGGTATGCACATTGCATCCACAAAGTGTCAGGTTATGCTCCCGGAAATGCAGTCACTTAACACGCCACTTACAAACCAGTGAGGCATTCGAGGCTAAGGAGAGTTTTACATACCCTGGAAGTTGTATTAATTATGACTGTAGTGTGACGGATAAGGTCAATGCATAAATCTCCAACACTCGGCTCGCGTTTGCTAATTTGAGATACCTGTGTCAAGGCGGTATATCCCTTAATCTCAAGGGACATGTGCATCGGGCTACAGTACGGGCTGATTTGTTTTATGGTGGTGAGACTTGGTCTGTTCGAGCAGGGGAACTGAGACGTCTTCAGGTGTTGGACACTCGTTATCCCAGGACCTTAGGTCATGAGGACTGGTGTCGGCGAACCCCTAACGAGGCAATTAGAGAGCAATTTTTCGCTTGTTCAATAGGTATTTCCATTGAAGAATGTGTCCAGCACCAGAAGCTACGTTGTTGGGCCATTTATTGCATAAGCCAATCCATCGTTTGCCGAAGAGTGTTGCTTTCCGTGTCCAATTTAGACTGATATCAGATGCGGGCAGGAGCTTGGACACCAGACCATAGACTAGTTGCATACTTCATCAGTAGCATACACTTTTCACGAATGTGGGGTGGTGGACATACAGCGGAAGATAGACAGCCGGTGTCTGGCTAATACTAGGTTCTGTTGGTTAATATATACCGTAGCTAACGCACTGATCAATATTACAGCAGAGTGGCAAAAATATGTACACGCATCGCTTCCGTTTAAACAGTCCTCGCGTCCTGGCGTAATCATTCCGGATAATTCACATAGGGTTGTAATCATTACCCTACACATACAAGAATGAGCGAACAAGCAACTCTGCTATGGCTTACGATCAGTCGCAAACATACATCACAGGGTATAGTTGATAATTGGTTGCTTGAACAACCTCAGAAAACAAAAAATTCACTACCGAAGGATAAAACTACTTTAATCGACATGCCTCCAGTACCAACAAGACGGAGATGGGAGAAAATCATCCAAAAGCTTCTACCTGAACTATAAAATGCTGCACATACATAGTTAGAATGGTAGAATATCAGGAAGGACCGTTTTGCTCCTGAGTAGCAGGTTTACCAACTCTTCGAAGTATTCTAATAACTATCGGTTAACTGGTTATGCCAGACCTTTCTTATTGGCTACCAACAAAATACGTTGGTCGGACACATGCACTGTTAGAGAAGAGTTTTAATTCATCTACCTTTAGATGAACTCATTACGAGTCTCACGCAATTTCCGGACACTCAACACCGGAAAGTTGGGTCTGCTTGCTTAGACCAGAAAAAACAAGTCAATTCTGTTTGTCGTAAAATTTCAACCCGGTTGTTTCCAATTTTACGTTCTCTGGATAATTTTGGAAACTAGAGTCAGACAGAAGTAGACGTTCATTTGTCTACAAAGTAAACTGCTCCTAAAAATAGCGCCCCGGAATTCACGTTTTGTAAGAAGGATCGGCACACAATTTTGCCGGATACATCCAACTTTTCCCGAATCAGCGATCGTACTGAGCAGGTCGATACCGACGCATCGGTCGACCATCAATAATATAAAATAACGGATATGCGCAGTTCAACATTTCAACCACATAAAACACAAGCTTCTGGCAATTCTTGGAACGATACAGCAGAATATGTCAATAGAAAGCACAGAGTTTCTTGACGGAACTCGAATCCAACAATATCCTCGTGATATCCACACCGGCTGTTAGAATGTAGATGGTCGTATGCCTCCTATCTAAAGTCAGTTGCAAGCAGCTCTGCATGGAACTTAAAGGGTGCTGATTGCGAAAATATTTCAAATTAACAGATCATAGTGGGATGTTTCCTGAGCAACGCAAAAGGGTAAAAGTCAGCACTGACTTGTTGACCGAATTCTGGTATCTTATCCACAGTTTGTGCCTTTTTTGTCCTCTACATCTTTACGCCACCAAATAGAACCTAACTTAATCTATCACGGTTGTCCAGCTGTAGCACCCTTTCGGTGCTTAGCTGCCATGCCACACGAAGGAGGCAAGAGGGCTGAGATACTGTCAGGTTGCCCAAGCCTAGACAGGGGAAGTCGAATGGCAGAGGTCGGGTTCGAACCACGGACCTTCTGATCAGCAAATTCGCGCTCTAACCACTTGAACCATCTAGCCTCCCAATCCATCACAGTGGCGGTTTGATGACAAGCGCTGAAGTAGTTTACGCAAACGCTGAATAACATAGTCCGATATATGACTGAGGAACACTACGTCTCGCGATAGATACACTTGTATTGAAGCACCGAAAATTCGCATACAAAAGACCACAAAATGGTCCACAAAGGAGTTCGGGAAGGATTATGTTTCCTCAGATCATCTACATAGAAAGAATGGACATAAAAGACTCCGTATCGTTCCGCATTTACACAAATTTTCCCTAGCTGCACGATAGACCTAAGAGATGTAATCTTCTCTCCGAAAACGTCAGAGAGCCTGTTTAGAATTCCATCTAGTATGCCTATGTCGCCGGTCACATACTCTAACCAGCATGAACAAACAACGAAGTGACGAATCAAGAATCGACGAGCCAATCCAGTTATTCGACAAGCAAGTTGGTTATTCAAAAAGTTGACAACTTTCCACCGTAGAACAGTAGTAACGAAGTGGGTCGTATATTACGGCCGACCAAACAACAAAGTCCGCATCCGACTGAGAGATAATTACTAATAACATGGAATAAATAGACAGCCAAGTCAACAGTAAATCGGATACACCACACTACCCGAGAACAAGGTCCAACAACAGCGACAACCTATAGGGACTTGAAAACTAATATCAGTGACGAGTGGTCACGAAAAACTAGTATAGGGGGTGACATGCGATGAGCTTTGATCTCGTTTGCCTGCGCCCGTAGGAATGTCAGGTTCTTCATGAGGGATCAATGTGCATGTTTAAGCCATCTCAGACAAGGCACTGCACACGGATTGCGGTACCGATTAGAAAATGGATAAAGCTCCCGTTGGAAAGCTGAGACTCAGCAGTGGAATGTCAGTCATCAAAGCGACCACTAAATTGTCCTACCTGGAAATCCCAACCACGTTCGAACCTAACCCTGGAGTCCTTCTTGAGCCCGTATAAAATTAGCGGTCTCATCCCCCATGTCCCTTGCGGGGTTGCACAGTAGCTATGTAAGGGATATCCAATGTTAAATCCTTGACGCTGGATTCAGACTAGCAGCCACCTTAAGAAAATTATTCAATGTTTCCTTGGAAAATAGAATCGTGCAGCGACCTACAAGGAATCAGATAGCACTGGTGCCAAGACTGGTAGGTAGAGGCCGGAAATTTCTGAAGCACTAAGCGGAAAAGAATTAACAACGGGCGGTCCGATATGGTAGACTTTCGCGAGTGGGTAAGCAGAATTTGGGACAGAAACCAGTAAATTTGAGTCAAACATTTCAAAACAATGACTATCATTTATTAGACAATGGGTTTGGAGACATGAACAACCAAGTGTGTGACCGTGTTTAGGCGAGACAGAGTTAGACATGGGAAGATCAAAACACTTGGAACAACAAATTAAAAACCAAATAATGAATGAATGAAAACGGGAGGATATCATCATGGCAAGAAAAAACTCTTGTCGAAAACAACCATTGCTGAATGGTGGACAGAACAGAACCACCACCAGCAATGTTAATTGAAAGGCTTGTGGATTGTGCGGTTCGTTAGTGGGATGAGGAGCGAGCAAGCGAACTGGAACAGAAATAAGAGAACTGATTGGTATTTGCGTAATATGAGTAGACTAAATAAATAACGAATAACCTCACAGTTTCCGAGAGGTTCCCAAAGGAGATTCTTTCTGTCAGCACAAAGTGTAAAAAAACCGAATGGGGAAAAAGGTCTGATCCATTCGCTTAGGCCGGTGAATTGGAATATGTACATTGTAGAAGAGATCAAGCATCGACAACCATTGAGAGGAATGAAACCGGGTGTATGGGTGGTCCCCTTGGGACCAGCAGATGCAACTGTACAAAATAATCAAGCAGTGAGTAGAAAACACTTCATAAATTGCACCGATGGCTAAGCAGTTGGCGGTTTAGAACTCATTAATACAACAGCATCAGACTGAAGTCATCACAACGGGCATGTTATCAGTCTTTTTCGCATCTCTTGCGGACGGGCTAGTTGTCGTTTGGCATCCAAATTCCTCACTATCAATTGTTTCGGGAATTTTCATGAGCTCTGTAATAAGATCATCGACTGCCGAAACGGCAGATTGCAACAAGCTGGAACGTTCCGTATCGGTTTTCTTAGAACGGAGCAGATCACTCATCTGCTGCAGCGGAGCATACCGGTCACGGAAACTAAATTTTGCTCGCGCAGGACACGTAGCCTGATCGATAAACTCGGAACAGTTCACCCGACAGGCTTCCAGCTGATCTGCCACTGCTATAAGTTGTTCCACTTCCGAGGCGAAACCATTGGGATTTGGCACTGAAGACTTGAGACGAGCTAGCGTGTTGGATATGTTCAGGAGTTGGGTGAGAATGGACTTGCGAGTAGGGGTGGATGAAAGTGTATTCACTTCAACCGTATCTAGTGCTGTAGATGATGTGGATAGAATTGTAGGTAAACAGAACCTTTGGGCACGTTGAGTGGACAGGGAAGAATCGCCAGATTGGTATACAGCGGGTCCTGTCCAGCTAAGTCGTTTTTTGTTAGATTTGGAGGCCACCCAGGAGTTACAAACCTTGTGATTACGTAATGTTGGTACAGGAGGCGTCGGACTAATCAGGGAAGTCTGTTCGACTACCGCGGGTATCCGGGATGAACAAACCACTTGGGCAGGGGTCTCGGAAGGGAGAATTTTGGATGACGAGGAGTCGGTAGCAGTTTCAGCGACGGCTTGCTGATCTTGTCCAGTCGTCGAGCGGTGCGTGTGTGCTGTCCTTAATCGAGGCAGCGTGAAGAACCCGGAAGAAGTAGTAACAGAGGCTTCAAGCGCGGGCTCACTGAGTTTTCCATTGGATACATTAAGTGCAGGCTTCGTTGGGCTTTTTTGAGGACGAGCACGGTTTGATTTCCGCATCTCTTCTGTAGCATCATCTTGGTTTTGTGACTGCAACTGCAAGCGTTGTCTGAGTTCGTCGTGGAAATCGGCCGATGGGACGGGAATAACCGTTGGGCGACGGATAGGGGACTGCTTTGTGTCAAGTGAACTAGAATTTGTCGTGGATGGAAACAGACGAGAGCTATTTATCTCTGTTTTCAAGATTGGTCTT
Organism: Opisthorchis viverrini; assembly: GCF_000715545.1. NCBI lineage: Eukaryota > Metazoa > Platyhelminthes > Trematoda > Opisthorchiida > Opisthorchiidae > Opisthorchis > Opisthorchis viverrini. Next base: position 668,420 of record NW_008751857.1, on the reverse strand, counting down.
CCGGCGTTAGATTCACTGAAATGTCGTGTTTGGGTGGGACTCTTACTTTTATCATGTAAGCCGGATGAATCAGAAACGCAAGGTTTTTGTCCGATAGCCTTTGAAGACCAGCTCGACGGTTGACTGACAAGGCGGGTTTTAGTAATACAGCTCAAATATGAAAGACAGGAAGGGCGAGCGGGTTTCGTGCATGAGGAATCTGGAACAGCGCCCGGATAGATCGCTGAAAGGTAGACACAAGCCATTGATAACAACATTGAAAGGGCGCATTATCAAAACGACCAAGTAACTGAGAGCAGGTGATCTTAAAAACGGCAAGCTGAGGAATTCGAAAATTCAGTACAGATAAGACACAATGAAAATAACAAGTATACCAGTCGAAAAATGCAGGTGCGCATACACACTAAAATTGTAATCATATTGGAAAGCAAAACGGGGATAAGATACAGGGGCGATGCCATCAATTTTTCACAAGTGAAAGTGAAAGTACTGACGTGCTGCAAGGGAACAGAAGTATTCCCACCCCGGTACCATCTAGAAAACAAGCAAAGGCGTCCGAAATAGGGAGGCGATCGCATTTCAGAGAGTCGAACACCCTTCGAGTTATTAAACATCATCCCGAGGCCACATCAGAGTTAGCGGAAAGACGGAGGGTTGTTGGATTTACACTATTTTGGTCGCCACGAAATCCAGCAGACAGGTCCATATGCAATTCTTTCCGCGAATGGGTTAATGATGCGTGATTTGCCACACGACTAGACCACTTTGCTCATAACATAGCCGGGCAACCTACTGACCGTCACTCGCTGCATCATGCGGTTAGAAAAACCGGTGGGCATGTGTTCTGCCATACAAGACACGCTAAAACGCCAATGACCAGGGCCGGTCAACCGATTTACCCAAAGGTAATACAGGGGGGATTTTGTGTATCTCAACTACGTCTCACACATTTGCCGTTACCGACAACAAATTGAGAAAACCAAGATTTTCTGCTATCCGCGGCGACAAACGCTTTCCGAAAAGGACACCTGTCGCTTGTACCCACGAAGAAAGACAGTGTTCCGGTTGAAAGACACAAGGATCTCAAGCATGGTTACATAGAACCTCAAGAAAAAAAAACGCTTTTGGGCACAATAAAACAACTAAGACAAGTGTCAAGCCGTCGTGCAAAGGTAATTTCGGGGGAAATGAAACTGTGTGATCTGGGGAGGGAAAGGAAATAGTGCATTGTGTTTCTTCGGAATCACTTGGATACTAGACATACAGGTAGGCATGTTCCTTTCAGCCTGCCTTTTCTTCAGCTGGACGGCCGCACTCATGGACACCCTTATGCCCATCGTATTCCTGCTCTATCGTTATTTCCAGTCCCTTAAAACCTGAGTGCTAAAACGTTTTTTTTTAATCCGCCCAACGTGGCGTTTTGTTGCTTATTGTTGACTTGCATGGGCCCCCCGAAAAGGCACTCTCATTTTTCTGGAAACCGATAGTTTGCAAAGCAAACTTTTTTCAAGGTTTCTGAGGCCGATACGTCCAGTCCAAGGCATGATTTCACCTCGAACGGCTGGGGGTGACGGTGGCATAAGCATAACAAAAAATTTCTCGCGCGCTCGTTCCGAGACAAGGGAACCTATTTTTCTGTTAACTGTTGCTTACTCTTCTATTTTGTAGTGAGAGGCTGACATGTAAAGTCGTACTTTGGTTAAATCTTTCAGAAATAACTGATGACTATAGAACTTCCCACGTAAACAGAAGCAATGAAGTCGATGTGAGCGCTCATCGTTGTGTTATTAAGAGATGAGGGTTCGATGGCGCAGTCACCAACAAAGTCGCCTACATTGGTGAAAAGCAGAGGTTAGAGCATCAGTTCACAACTGAACAGCATTTAACAAATAATTGGCAAATAGAATTCTGAAACGCAATAAGCAAAGAACAGTGAACAAACTCTACATCAGACATTTGAACGCCCTCAAAACCGTGATCTGAGCATTCCCATGGTCAGCCTAGTTAGAATCGATTCTACTGTCATGTGCTAAAAGATGTACTGTGGCTTCAAATATGACACACTCTGTCCACCTTAAGGAAAATAAGGGCAATGCACCGGAATATTGGCACTATGCGCGCCTTTACTGGTAGTTTGCCAGGTGTTCGGTGATATGTCAACCGAGCTTCACAACTAGTTTGCGAAAGTTTCGCCCCAATCGAGGAGACACCATCAATAGATGGTTGGTAGTTATGTCGTCCGGTGTCACTGATGATGTCTTCTCGCCTGGTGACGAAACGTTTGCAAGCCGATTGCCAAGCTCAGATCAACAGTCACACGACCCGCTATCAATAAACGAATGGCACTCCCGTGAAACTTCGAGTTTCCTTACCTGACGACGTCATCAGAGGTGGGATTGAAGATTCCAGTTGGGATAATGGCAATTGAGAAACGGTTATAGATTTGTTTAAATTTTTCTTGCCATGACATTGTGACCCTGAAGGTTCAAATTCGGCGGGTGGAGGCGGGAATATATCAGCTATATTCTCTGCGGATAAGCCCGAAGCGGGGCATGGAGGGAGTTCGTCTTGAACCAGATAATCGCCAACAATTTGATCGGAATCAAATACGATTGGCTTCACTGGAGTAGTTCGACGCGGCGGACGGGGTGCTGTTCGCTTCCTACCTAAAGAGCCAGTCAATGGAAACCGCTCAGGTGGTGCCTCGGAAGCAATGGGTTGTACCGGTAATGTGGATTGTATTTTTGGATTATCACTGCGCAAATTCCGAGTTGGAGTCCATGGGCTGGGTTCACCAACACCGGAGTCTAACTGTCCCTCATCAGAGGCGGGACTACCTGTGACCAGAAAACGACAAGACAACGTAAGAGGAAAACAATGAAACATAATGGCATTGCGTCGAGTATTCTACGGACAAACTACGGGTTGGACAAGAAAAACTGACATTGAGAAACATCCTCAGTGGGAAGGTTCTGTTTGTTCTAGAACAGTAAGCTACAACAATAAGTTAGATTGAACTAGAGGAAGGCAGTCATAGGCAATGATACGTGGTTTCCTTATCTGAGCCCATTTTATGCCGGTAATTAACCCTCTCTGAGATTGAAGAATGGAATATTCCAGAATAGTTACAAAGGATGCCACTCACTTCGGCCATTTGCCGGTCGTCGCTCTTCTAAGAGCCGGTCGAAACTAGTGCTACGTCTGGGAGGTGGTGGACGAGGAGGTAGAGGCGGATGAGGCTGCCCAACATTGGCGGATTTCTTCCTGTCAGGTGTTGCGCAGGACTGATTTGAAGAAAATGAGGATGGCTTCGACACAGACTGTTGGGGTGTTGGTTGAGTTGTACGAGCCAATTCTATCGCCACCTGCTCCTCGATGCTGGCACTCTTTTGCATTGCTTCCAACTGACCTAAGAGTACGCTAAATGTAGGCCGTTGTTCTGGAAGCCATTGCCAACCTGAGGATGGAAAATGGTATAATCACCAAAGGAACTCCGAAAAACGACAAGTCTCAAAAATACATCCTCCTGAAGGTTTGAAAAGCGCACCATTCGGATACACTTTGGACAAATCAGCAACAAAAAGGCTCAGTTGTGCAGCCACGTTGGCATTGAAGAGGTCTTGAAAGGAGATTCTCTAGATAACGAGAGCACTACATACACATTCACAAACATTGTCTAGAAGAGGTAATGGCTAGAGGAAATAACGCTACTAATTTAGATTGAATGTTGAATTGCATGGATGAGTGGTTTATAGGAGACCACTAAGTGTCTCCCTCCAAGCAAGAAACATGCTCGGAAATGTTTGACAAGGAATATCCTACTTGGAAGCAGTAAATACATTTTAGCTCCTTCAATGCCTACATGGTTTGCTACTCTTAGTTTTGTTTGCTAATGTTTCCAATTCAGTCCGAATATAACACTCGTAAATTTTACACAGCACTAGATCACATTTCCCCGTTCTATGGTGTAGCGCTATGAAGGGGACAAATCTTTAATGAATGAACGGATGATAAGGACATGCAGTTGATCGACATTTGCAGGAGTTTCCGTTGGAACCCCGAACTGGAACTCAAACAGACCAATTACAAAGATCAGCTGTTTGTTCTGCATAGTATTTATGGATCCAATATCTCTTAATAACCAGAACAGTCGGCGCCTCAATGTAAAACAACATTGCAGCATTTCAAAGACTCTTGGTGTGATTCGCTGTCAGAAAGTTATATTACCAGCTTCAATTAGGTCAATACTTATAAAACTGTGGGCTCTACTGAGAATTCACAAATTTATTGTCTGGTTACAAGTCCCGAGAATTATACCGAACTACCAAAGTGTTCCCATAGGAAAGTTCCAAAACTGGACATGAAGTTGCTACTTAATTGTGTTCGCCCAACCCCAGTAGACAATTTGGAGTCGAAAAGGGAGAGTCCCTATCGACGGATTTCAAAGCCTTCGAATGGAGCGAGTGCACTAGGAAGTCCCTAGAGATTTAGAGCGCCTTGGTTTCATTACAACTAGCGAAAGTCCATCACTATGCTTTGTATGCTATAGGGAATTAAACCCAGAGAAGTGAATCCTCAAAGAAAACCAGCTTTTCGGGGTCAGGAAATACATTTTGTTGTATCAAAATTCGCAAACGTAGTTCCCCACAATTTCAATGGGATTTCCAAAAAAGCGCACTTCCAAGAAAACAAAATTCAGTTGTACGGTAGAAATATTTCCCATCTGTGATGAACGCTGCCGGATGGCTGCAAACATGGTGAGATTCGAGGGATAAAAGTCGCTCGAAGTAAGATGAGAGCAAGCTGGGTGTCGAAACTCAATCAAACCAGTTGCACCACAGGAACCAGTCGTTTGAACAATTTGATAATACGGAGAATGGACGCCGACTCACGGATACTATGTATTAAAGGAGTTAGAAACTAAAAACGACTTCGCCGACTCACCGATACTATGTATTAAAGGAGTTAGAAACTAAGCACATGAACACAATGTTCAAGAAGATGCTGGTAACAGGTGTTTGACTTCTGTGAAATCCATTGAATATAACCAACAAACGGATATGATACTCATTTTAACATTCACTTACACTGTAGCATCAGCTTGTATATTGGTTCCGGACAGCCTTCCGGCTGGTTCATTCGTGTGCCTTTCTCCAACAGAACATAAACATCTTGCAGTTCGACGCCTGGATAAGGCGTTTTTCCGTAGGTGGCGATTTCCCATAAAAGCACACCAAATGCCCAAACATCGGATTTGGTCGAGAAGAGATTATAAACCAAACCCTCGGGCGCGGTCCATTTAATTGGGAACTTGGCGCCTTCGTGGGCCTGATAGGTCAGATCACGTTCCATGCACCGAGCAAGTCCGAAGTCAGCCACTTTGATTGTTTGCTGCTTGCCCACCAGGCAATTCCGAGCGGCCAAGTCACTGAGGCGAAAAAGAAAACATTGAAGGCCAAGGGTTATGACGGCAGACCTGGTCGAATCAACTGAGGGTGAGAATACGGCAGCAAAGCATCAGTATTGAACACTAATGTCGACTATGAGGAGGAAGAGTCTGAGGCATCCATCCAGAGGGCGGATTTTCCGCAACGCGTTAAGAGAAACTGAGAATCACTGAATGCGAAAGGGAATCAAACGTCCGGAAATAAAGGACAAACAATTTCATGTGTAATTCACCGAGTTTGCTCGCAGGACTTCGAAATCTGGCCAAGTTGTCTCTTGCTGAGGAACGAAAACGAAGAAAACTGACAAGTGGTTACGGCCCACGCCCATCATCTGCATGTTAGCCCAATCGACGACGCTCACAGCAAGGGCCACAAGTGGATGCGACGTTTATGTTAGAACATTTGAGACGTCCAAACAGAAGAGTCGCCTCTAAAATAATGCAACTTAGAAATAAAAAATGCACAGAAAACGGACGACGTTTTCTGGATGGGTTGAAAAAATGGCCGATTCACTGACCTAACATATTGAGGTTGACTGTTCCGGGAAGGAACCATAAATACCCTGAAACCAACATCCCTCTTCGATGTTTATATATTTGGGAGTAAGTAAGTAAAGGATGTGGTCGACAATGTGAGCATGGCCGGTATGTGGTGAAACCCGAGAAATCCATGGAATGAACGTTCAAGAATTCTAAAGTGCCCGGCAACCACCGGGTGATCAGCTGGTGAGACAAAATCGCCTGTCCGAGGGAGTTACAAGACCAGAAAGGTTGATTCCTCACATAATGGCATTTCAGCTGACTAGATGTGAGTGGTCGACAAATGGCCATAAACGAGTCCCCCGTTTTCCGTAAAGCTGGCATCAGTTAGGTTTAAGTTAATGTTGTACATACATGGTATGAAGTGTGCACAGAAACTGGCTAAACATAGTTATCCACACTTACTGGCGGTCCACGGAGTTTTGGGCTATGTAGTGCATAAACATTTTGCTTTTAGAAAATTTTCCTGCATAGTCTATTTCAGGTTGAATGCAGCGCTGAGTTTACCTTTATCTGGAGGGGCAATTTGAAAGAACGGACAAAAATTATTACCTCAAGGAGGGAGGCTTTTCAGGGGAACTGACCGTTCTAAAGCGGATTATACTGGATCAAACCGCATTTTCAGACCATTTCTGTTGTGTTAACAGCAAGAGACTAGAAAACCGAATCTATGCTAGTTCACGACCAATTCACATTTCTGGCTGGCTACCCAGTCCAGACAGTGAAAAGCTGCTACAAATGGGAGAAATAAGAACATATGGTGTGCAGCCGAATCCGGCATTCCAATCTCACTCTGCCTCTAATCGGGGCGGCGGAAGATCTAGTCGGAAGAATGGTGGTGTGACTGAGAAACTAGATCAGGGTGAGGGTGGTTTTCTTATTTTGATTTTTTCTCCGATTATGACCAAATGCACCTGCCGTGTGCTGCAGGTAAACAGCTGCACATCACCAGGGTGTTGCTAGAAACGTGTGCATAACATGAAAATCCATTTAGAAATACCCATGAAGAAGTGCAGTGACCGGCCGGGAATCACAATTCAATAGCTGGTAGGGAGACGTTACGGAAAGTGAACACAATGTTAATTCATTCCTCACTAACCTATACACCATGTAGCAAGCCGCGAGACAATAGCTACTAATCTAAGGATACCGAGTGTTGGATCAGTTCCCGCGGCAGTTTCGGACATGTCACGTCCAAAAAACATATAAATCGCGTTATTTTCCATTTCTGAAATCGAACCAAAAACTGATGACATTTCCTAGGAAAGATGTTCAGGAAAAACACTCCGACATTCAATTCGGACCATCCAAGTGCGCCAGACACTGGGATGGTGATTTCCGTGAAACCAACTTGAACTTGCTAGCTTGGGCTATTTTCGCGCACCCCCTGACCTCAGCACAGATCGACCGAAGTGACTCAACACACAACAGATGTAACACACTTACATCCTATATGCACGATTCAAGCCACGACAGACTAGGGTTTCGACCAAAAAGCAGGTGCAATATTTTATCTAAACACCACGTGTTAACCGATAAACCGGTTTGCGGTTGGCTGCCGATCCACGTCTTCTTGGAGGAAAAATCCTCCAGTACGCGAGTTGAATCTCATCAGACACAAAGCAGAAGCCCAGAGTTCTACCTCTATCAGAAACGTTTCCGCTATCTAAGTGGAGAATGTCATATTTAACCTCAAGTTGGGCATCAACCCTTGTTCGTGTTCACCGTTTAGAAAAGCGGTTTCAAACCAGAAGAGATTCCCATCGGAGGATAATGATGTCCTAAGGTGGGAACATTCACGCGTACAGAATTTTAGTACCGATTCTCATAAAGGAACTTACTCACAAGGTTGCTGAAAACTCTTCGACAGCCCACGACCGGTTTCGCCCTTCTTGGGGCTCATCAGGTAGGCCCAATCCTCTAGTTTCCGTCAACCTTATGTTCTACTTGGATCCAAATTGAACTGTAGAAGAGTTTTCAGCAACCGTGCGATATCTCGAATATCGCGCCAACTGAAAATAAGGCGGCCTGTGTGCAGCACATTCAGTTGTAGAATATCATAAACGAGAGATTCAGTTGAGCCTCCCATGAAAACCAAATTGATTTGCAAATGAGCGTGTCGCTCGAGTACCGATTCTCCTTTTTTGTTCCTACTGAGTACAACAGGGTTTCCCGTTTCATTGTTTCCGTGATGTCCATATCCTCTTTTCTTATTTTTCAACCTGAAAGTTAGCTGAAATTGGACACTCACCAACCTGTTACCCACTGTTTTACCTAACCCACCTAGTTCAATATCGCTATAACGTTATATTATGAACCTGGTGACTTGAACTGATGCAAAATTCGGGGTATGAAATCCGTATTGTTTACCACCTACTACATCTTTATGGGATCACAGCTATTGATCCGTGTTACGTAATGCGATGTACAGAAGCCAGTTTGTACGGGTTCTAGCACTTCATTTTTATGTTCCAAGTACTGCATTCGACCGATTCGACCTTTGGGGTCTTGCGTTCAGCTTAGTGTGGCCCACCCGATTTTCGGATGTAATCAATAATTGGCTGAACTGTAATTGCTACTAAAACCGAAGCACAATGCACACGTTCATTCAATTACTGATGTGCCCAGTCAAACTGTGAATGAGTGAGGACGGTATACCCATGCCGAAATGGACCGTTTCAGCTAGACAACTGAGTCTGTACTTATAGCTCTCTGTGCTACCGTATCGTGACAATTTGAAATCTTCCAAGATCTACGAACGCGGAACACATGAGAAATGGACCGAGCTAGACAACTGAGTCTGTACTTATAGCTCTCTGTGCTACCGTATCGTGACAATTTGAAATCTTCCAAGATCTACGAACGAACGACACATGAGTAATAAGGTAGATAGATCTACATAATCCTCGACTATCAAAGTATCTATGCCAACTAATTGTAGTCTCCGAACAGCACCACCTACGAACACCTCAAACGTGGACTCTGCCTGTTAAACAGAAACGAGAAAAACCTCAATGTACGCTGACATTGACTGGGACGTTTCTGTCAGACTTTATCGGCCCAACTATCCTCCCATGATTAGAAGCTTGGGCTCAGATGCGAGATGGCTTTGCCAAACCAGATTAATATAAATTTTTTAGCGGAAGCCGACACGAAAACTACAGCAGAACTAATAGCCTATACCAATACAAAGTCCTTAAACTTAGTTTTGCTTTCTCAGATTGCAAGGTAATCTAAACAATCTACGCGCCAGTCAATCGTGGAGACGATGAAAGCAGACCAATCAATAAAAACGACAAGTTTAATATCCTGTACTGATTAAAGCTCAGACCACCGAAGTCTGATACTACTTTGAGAAAGCTGTGTGTATTGGCACGCAGCGGCTGGAAACAATGTGCCTATGGCACAAGAATTATTGCTGATAAATTGATTGATTGACTTGATCCATAGAGAAACGCTGGAGGCAAATAAGTACTGGTTCGACCACCGATTTGATTCCTAACAGTCTGGTATTGTGGCTCAAAGGTGAGGGAGCATCGGGGACAGTCCACCGAACACACGTACACCGTGTGTTCCAATCATCATCATCATCATCATCAACGACAGCATGACATCAGTGCTCAACACCAATGCTTCACTGCCGTACAGCCATGACTTATTTGAAAGCCTTATTGTAAAGAAAAGAATAAAGGTGGATGGGGGAGGGACTTAGTGCTAGCTTAACACAATCATTCCGAGGTGCCTACACCTCCAGACATTCACTCAGGCAATCGGGATAGAAACTGACAACAAGAACGCCACTGACATCGGGTGCCAGCCATATCTTGTAGTGTCTCCAACAAGGTACAGTGAGGATCACGTCGTCCCCACCCTGGAAAGCGAGTAGCACCGACAGCATCCAAGCGTTTCGTAATCTCCTTCATACCCCTCTGTCAAGTCAAGGGTTGGCCACATCTCTGTTTACGCCAATCTGAGTTGGGCATGGAAAACAACACTCTCTTCGGCAAACGGTGTGCATAGGGCACGTCCCAATCAACGCACCTTCTGGTGCTGGAGAGATTCTTCAATGGAAGTACCCGTTTAACAACCGAACACCCGCTTACTAATTGCCTTTTCACGGATACGCCGATACCAACCCACACGAGCTATGGTTCTGAGACAACGATTGTCGAACACCTGAAGACGTCTCAGGTCCGCTGCTCGAATAGGCCAAGTCTCACAGCCATACAACAAAACAGCCCGTACTGTAGCTTGATACACACGTCCCTTCAGATTCAGGGATAAACCATTCTGACGCCATAGGTGTCTCAAGTTAGCAAACGCGGCCCGAGCCTTGCAGATTCGTGCATTCACCTCATCTGTCACACTGCAATCAGAACTAATACAACTTCCAAGGTTGAGAAACAGGACTCGAAGATACACTTGGAATATGGAAAAAACGAACGGAAATGTTACACAACAGAGCCGATATTGATCGCCAAGTGGGTGGGAACTCTGCCCATAATTCAACCCACTTGTCCTTTGCCCGTTTGATAAGTCGGAATGAATAGTTGACCCGGAAAACATTCTTCCTCTTACATTGGGGTTATCATGTGTCCGGGTTAGGAAAGTGCCCCTACATTCATGCGCAAACACCTATGAAGGAGTGCCGACAAATCCGGGAATAGCCATATTTCTAGCGCCATAAGACACAAAAGAAATAGTGTGACAAGGTTTACAATGGATCTTCGATGAAAAAGACAACCGACTGGCATGTTTCTACTCTGATCTAGTCAACAATAAACAATAACTTCCAATACCACTTAGGATATTCACTCTCATCTGTTCCACTTATTCTAGTGCTATTGACTCACTACTAGCACACAGTTAGATGTCGCTCCACCGAATTTG